>NW_027635825.1:34377-71679 GCF_903797595.1 Erithacus rubecula
GGCATAGCCTGCTAAGACCTAACCCAAATATTGTAGCAGTGTATTTTAAAGGGGTTCAGTTGTCTAGCGGTATTCTGTTCAAAGTATCTTCCAGTGTTAATTTAGGAAATTGTAATTTAAAAGAGATCGAAGGTAGTTTCAGTTGGTTCAAAGGTTGTGTTGCCTGTCAGTAGTTTTTCCGTTTGAGTAGAAGCAAGTTAAAGTTAGTTAAAGGCCTAGTAAAAAGAGCAACCATGGGAAAGTGTCTAAGTAAGGGAGGGAGAGCTAAGGAGAGACGTAACAACATACCCCTTGATAGCCCATTAGGGCAGTTATTGCAAAAGTGGGAATGTAATGATGACACCAAGGAATTAAACAAAATAAAAATGATACACTTCTGTGTAGAGATCTGGCCCACTCTAAATCTTCCAGAAAGATGGCCAAGATGGGGAACCAGAGATCCCTGGATGTGCACTCGACTAACCCAGTATTTGAGAGCCCGAGAGAATCCTGATACAGAACAACTCCAATATGCAGTGTGCTGGGAAAGGCAGGGACTAGGGGGTGAGAAAGTTAAGATCTTTAAGCTATGGAAAAAAGGAGATAAGGATGAGGAGAGAGAAGGGGAAGAGAATAATAGATGCGGTTGGGACCCTCTAGACCATCTGCCTCCTCCTCCTCCTGCATACCCACTAGCCACCCCTTCCCATACACCACCAATTCCCTTTCTGATTTCCCCAGATACCCCTGTAATCCCTACGCCTACAACACCCGCCATCCCTACACCTGTGCCACGAACTCCTCCTTCAACTCTTCCTGCTACCCCTTCACCTACCCCACAGAATCTCCCTCCAATTCTTCCAGTACCACCTGTCACCCCTTCCCCGGTTCTGCAATTTCCCCCTCCAGCTCTTCCTGTTCACTTGTCACTCCTTCCCCGGTTCCACAAATTCCCCCTCCAGTTCTCCCAGTAACACCCTCCATCCCTATGCCTACTCCAAGAATTCCTACTCCAACTCTTCCAGGCTCACCAGTCAATGCTTCTCTTGCACCCCAGGCCCCACCTTCAATCTCCCTAAGCACTCTTCCAACTCTTGCAGATTCCTCTACACTGGTGACTCCTTCCCCCATCTTCACAACTTCCTGTTCCAAAAACCAACCCTTTATACTCCCAGAATCTGTCTCCCCTAACCCACACTCCAGAGTTGTTACCTTCCCCCTTACCATCAGAGGTACCAGCACCTCCTTCTAGTTGGGGACAGGGTCTTGTGACCCCCAAAATCAATTCTTCTCCACAAGATGTTCAAATCACTCCTTTAGTAGATACATCTCAAGTTATAAGAGCCTCTGAGGGACACCCATATAATACCAGGTCGAGGGCCAAGCTTTTTTTCCCTACGGGAGGTCCCGATGGGAGGCGTGGATGGAGGCAGTAGGATTCGTCAATGTGCCACTCACGGCTTTGGAGGTCCAAAGTTTTAAGAAAGAATTAGAAAATTTAGTAGAAGACCCAATTGGCATTGCCAACCAGATCGATCAATTCCTGGGGCCAAACATTTATACTTGGAAAGAACTAAGCTCTATTTTAAACATACTGTTTACCCCAGAAGTTCGTATGGTTCGAATGGCGGGAATAAAGATATGGGAAAGAGAAAATAGAGCTGGTCCCCCGGGAGACAATAAATTACCTATAACAGATCCTGGTTGGCAGCCAAATCAAGAGAGGGACAGGCGTAGTTATGGAGGACTATCGAAGTTTAATAATTAAAGGAATAAAAGAGTCAGTCCCCCGTAGTAGTAATGCTAAGTTAGTGTTTGATGCGACCCAAGAAAGAGATGAGGCTCCAGCATCCTGGTTAAACAGGCTCAGGAAAAATTTCCAACAATACTCCAGTTTAGATCCTGATAGTCCAAAGGGACAGATATTTCTTAAGATGCAGTTTGTAACAAAATCCTGGCCCGATATAAGGAGCAAACTGGAAAAATTAGAAGATTGGCAAAATAGGAGTACCAATGAACTGTTAAAAGAAGCCTTAAGGGTTTATCTAAGAAGGGAAGAGGAAAAGAATAGGTCAAAGGCACGGATTATGGTGACAGTGGCCAGGGAAAGTGTCAAGGGTACGAACAATCTAGACCCACCAAAAGGAGAAAGATCTGGGCCTGTCCCTGGGGAAGGGGAAATGAGGACCACACTAGCAGGAAATCCTCCAAGGAGGTCTGGAGGGCCATTGAAGTGTTACTACTGCGGGGAGGAGGGACACATAAGGCGGTTTTGCAAGAAAATAATGTTTGATGCTATTGTACGAGAGCAAGAAGCGTTGGAAAAATTGTTAAAAGGGGAAGGAGAAGATGAATAGGGGGGTCATGGGCTCTTTATAATAGGGGACCCCATCAAACATCTAGAAGAGCCCATTGTAAATCTAGAAGTGGGTCCCCATCATGAAGAGATAAGGTTTGTAGTAGACACTGGAGCAGATAAATCTAGCCTTTGTGAACTTCTGTCAGGTACCACCATAGGAAATAAGACGTGTGAAGTTTTGGGGGCAGAAGGAAAACCTTTTAAAACAAGTCTAATTGAAAAAGTAGAAGTAAGGGGTAATTTTCTGCAAAGTATGGCTGATTTTATATACTTACCTTGGTTAGAAGGAAATTTGTTAGGAAGGGACCTACAAGTTGAATTCGGATTAGGGGTAGTGCCTAGAGAAGGAAAGATGGTGGCCCAAATGATGGTTCTGTCCACTAGAGATTTAAATGAAATAAAACCAGGGGTATGGGCCGAAGAAGGAAAATATGGTTGCTTAGACATAACCCCAATTAAAATAAACATGTATGAAGAGGGGCTGTCCATTAGTGTAAAGCAATACCCTATGTCAATAGAAAGTAAACTAGGGCTAGCTCCAATTATAACCCACCTACTAGCAGAGGGAATACTGGAACCATGCATGTCCCCTCATAATACACCAATACTAGCCATAAAGAAAGCAGAGAACAAATATAGATTAGTGCAAGACCTAAGAGAAGTAAACAAAAGAACAAGAACAAGACACCCAGTAGTGACAAATCCATATACATTGTTAAGCCAAGTGCTAAGGGAACATGCATGGCTCACAGTAATTGATTTGAAAGATGCTTTCTGCACCTGCCCCCTGGCTAAGGAGAGCAGAAACTGGTTCGCTTTCAAGTGGGAAGATCCAGAAAGTAGGAAGAAACAGCAACTAAGATGGACTAGGCTACCTCAAGGGTTCACCAAATCTCCTAATCTATTCGGGCAAGAACTAGAAAAACTATTAGAGTTGTTTGCACCAGAAGAAGGAGTACAAATTTTGCAATATGTAGACAATCTATTGATACCAGGAAAAAAACAAGACCCAGTGAAGAAAACGAGTATCAAACTCCTTAACTTTTTGGGGAAAAAAGGCTTAAAAGTTTCAAAGAGCAAATTACAATTTGTGGAGCCCAGAGTCACCTATTTAGGACATATTATAGAAGCGGGATCAAAAAAACTAAGTCCTGAAAGAATATCTGGAATATTAGCAATCCCGGCACCAAAAACGAAAAGAGACATCAGAAAATTATTAAGACTGTTTGGTTACTGCAAATTATGGATTGACCAATATTCTCAAAATGTTAATTTTTTATACAAAAAATTAGCCCAATTAGACCCAATAAAATGAACTGAAGAAGATGAAAAGCCATTAGAAAATCTAAAAACAAAATTAACATCGGCTCCAGTTTTAAGCCTTCTGACTTAAAAAAGGAGTTTGAATTATTTATCAATGCAGACAAAGGTATAGCCTATGGAGTGCTCACACAAAAGTGGGGAGGACACCGAAAGCCTATCACATACCTTTCAAAGCTCTTATATCCAGTTGCCAGGGGGTGGCCTATATGTCTCCAAATCATAGCCACTGTGGCTATTTTCATAGAAGAAGCCCAAAAACTAACGTTCCAAGGAAAAATCATAGTTCACACCCCCCATGATTTAAGAACCATATTAAGCCATAAAGCGCAACAGTGGATAACAGATGCAAGAATACTAAAGTATGAGGCCATGTTAATATCCACCAATGATTCAGAATTAACCATTTCAAAAAGCCTCAATCCAGCGCAGTTCCTCACGGGAGAACCGCTAGAAGATCTAGAACATGATTGCTTAGAAATTATAAATTTACAAACAAAAGTAAGAGAAGATTTAGAAGATGAACCACTGCTGTATGGGAGAGTATTGTTCACTGATGGATCATCACGAGTAATAGAGGGTAAAAGACTGTCAGGGTATGCAGTGGTAGAAAAGAAAGAAGAGACCAAGCTAGAAGTTGTAGACCAAGGTAAATTGCCCTCCCATTGGTCAGCACAATGTTGTGAAATACATGCTTTAAAGAAGGGATTAGATCTATTAGAGCAGAGGGAAGGAACTATATACACAGACTCTAAATATGCCTTCGGAATTGTGAACACATTTGGAAAGAACTGGGAGGAAAGGGGCTTCTTAATTTCAAAAGGGAAGGAGTTAATTCATAAAGATTTAATTAAATCTGTGCTAGAGTCTCTAATGAAACTTAAAGAAATCGCAGTAGTACATGTAAGGGGACATCAAAAAGGGGACACAGTAGAAAAGTGGGGAAATCGAGCCATAGATCAAGCAGCGAAATTAGCCGCCAAAACAGCAGAAGAGTCAATAAAAATCCTTAACACCAGTAGTGCAGTACCGAGTGAAGAAGAAAAAAGACAAGAGCCAGTTTATGGTAAACAGGAAATAAAAGAAATGACAAAGTTAGGGTTACATCAAGGAAAAAAAGGTGAATGGTTAACACCAGATGGGAGAAAGTACTTAAATAAAGCACCAACTCAAAAAATGTTAGCACACTGGGGAACTCAAGCAGTCTGTGACCACTTCCTAAAAGATTATGTATGTATTGGAGTATATAGTCTAGCAAAAACCGTTACAGATGGATGTCTCATCTGTCAAAAAGCAAATCAAAAGCAAATGCGAAAGCCAACACCAGGAGGGAGAGAGTTAGCCCTGAGACCTTTTCAGAACATACAAGTAGATTTCACTGAAATGCCCTCAGCCCAAGGGTATAGATACTTGCTAGTAATGGTAGACCATCTCACCCACTGGGTAGAAGCTTTCCCTACAAAAAAGAAACTGCAGAAGTGGTGACAAAAATATTATTAAAACAAATTGTCCCCCGTTATGGGATTGTAAACAACATAGATTCGGATAGGGGCTCGCACTTCACTGCAAAAATCCTGCAAGACCTAGTTAAAGCATTGGGAATAAAGTGGCGTTTGCACACTCCATGGCACCCCCAAAGCTCGGGGAGAGTCGAGAGGATGAATAAATCCCTCAAAAATATACTAACTAAATTAATTATGGAAACCAAACTAAATTGGCTTAAATGTCTTCTGTTAGCACTACTAAGAATCAGAACTAAACCAAGATCAGATATAGGAGCCTCTCCTTATGAAATGATGTTTGGACTCCCCTTCCTCTTATCCCCCTACAGTACGGGGGAATATTTGGAAGGGGAGGAAGCAACCCAAAAATATTTAGAAACAATTGGAACCACATTAGATGATTTACGAAAAAGAGGGTATCTTCCTCAAGCCTCTCCCCTAGATGCAAACATCCATAACATAACACCTGGAGATTGGGTTTTAATTAAATAATGGAATAACGCTCCTTTAACTCCCAAATTTGAAGGTCCCTTCCAAGTCCTGCTCACTTTGCACGCTGCCATCAAGACCCTTGGAAAAGGCTGTACATGCATATCCCACGTGAAAGGACCCTTACCACCCCCACGCACTCCATCAGACTCTGCAACCACCTCTCAACAGTGGACTGTTACACAAGACCCCGGCACCCTCAAAGTCACCTTAAAGAAAAAAATCAGAAGTTGAATTAAACCAGTGTAAATGAACTGTTAAATCAATGTTGTTACAAAGTTACTAGCAAAAGTTGTTAAAATGTCATAAAAGAAAATTGTTACAAGTTACCAGTAAAGTATATAGTATTTGTGCAAAAGTATCGAAGTTGTTGTTACAAGTTACAGCCTTTACTAAAAATAGTTAATGAAGTTGTTAATATAAGGTATAATGTAATAGTCAATGTTACACATTATGTAATTATATTTAAGTAGCCAATAAAGTTTGCAACCACACATCCCCAAACACTAAGAGTTAAAAAGACCAATTCCCTCATAGGACGTTTCCCCAGTAGGGCACCAAAAAAATTAATATAAGTGTGGGAAAAAGGAGGAGCAAGCACTTCATCAGGGGAGCAAGGCCCGACAGCCGAGAGGCAAGGCCAGGCGAAATAGAAGAAAAAGTCACGATTCGTACTGGACTCTTGGTAGGACTATTGATAGTCCTAATAATCAGCAAAAAGATCGGAAGGGCATGTCCCAGATGCTACAACCAGGTGTACGAAGGAGAAAACCTGCAAGCCCTCCTCCAGATCCGTACCCATGTGAATCCCACTTGTTTTAATAAAGCCCAATTGGACACCTGTCAAGAAGGAGAAAAGACGTATTGGCTAGCGAGAAATACCGCCACTTTTAGGCAACGCCTGACCAGGGAGTGCCCTATTAGGGAATGGTTTTGCATAGAAAACATAGAAAATCTTGAGGGAGCTGCTGACCTAGTTAAAGAGAAGCCCTTGACACCTATAAGAATCGAAGCCAATGAACCCCCTAGGGGAAATCTGTTTATTGAGCTAATAGAAAAGATCAGTCATGAATTAAATATAACAAACTGTTATGTGTGTGGAAGTACCCAAATGGCAGATGTGTGGCCCTGGGAAGGAATTAGTCTTATCCCTCTAGAAATTTTAAGGTGGAAACAAATGAATCCAGGACTCCCAGAGGAAGGGGAACGAAGGACCAAACAGTGGAAATTAAAAACAAAAATAATTGGGGAAGAGTGCATACAAAGAAAAGGAAGAAAGTATAGAACATATGTAGGAGCAATGCCATGTAAGAGAACACTCAAAGGGGGAAAAAAGGAATGGGTCCCCAGTGAACCAGAAACATATTGGGCCTCAGAGAAAAAAGAAGTTAGTTGCCTCCATCATGAAATCTATAATTTATATGAGTGTCCCAACAGAGAGTGGAATCCTTTTTGGGGAATAAAGTCCATATCTAAATATTGGAAAAACCCTCTTGATATACAGGCCATTAATTGGAAAGCACCACCATATTTGTTCTGGATATGTGGGGACAAAGCCTATACCCAGCTACCTAGTGATTGGACTGGAATTTGTACAGTGGGGGTCATAAAACCAGCATTCTTTTTACTTCAAAAAGGTTCAGGAAAACATTTAGGAGTGCCCCTATATGACCAATTACAACGAAACACCCGAAAACGTAGAACCCTCATCAATCTTAGCAGTACTCAGAAGTGGAAGGGAAAAATCTGGACTCCAGACGAAATTATCAAAACGTATGGGCCAGCCACCTGGGCTCAAGACAGGTCATGGGGGTACAGGACCCCAATATACATGTTAAACAGAATCATCCACCTACAAGCGGTTCTTGAAATTACTTCCAATAAAACAGCTGTAGCATTGGATTATATCAGTGAACAACTAGCCCAGACCCGAACAGTAGTCTACCAAATTAGGTTGGCAGTAGAATACCTGTTAGCAAATGAAGGAGGCATATGTGGAAAATATAACACTTCTGAGTGCTGCCTTGAAATTAATGACAAAAGCCAAGTTATCAAAAATATCTCTAAAAAGATTCGTAAAATCGCTTACGTGGGAACCCAAGAGTGGAAGCCCCTAATCAACACAGATTGGTGGGATAGTTTTTGGTTGTTTAAAGGAGCTTGATGGAAAAAGGTAATTTTCATAGTTCTAACTTCCCTGGCTGGCCTTTCAATCCTCCCATGCTTACTCCCCTGTCTAATTCGCCTAATCACATCCACAGTACAAGCCAATTTCCAAATCGCCCCAACTGCAAGTCCAATATAAGCAACAGTGTTAAAGCTAAAATCCCAAGAAGAATCAAAAGAAAGAATGATAAGTGCAGCCCAAAATATTTATAACCAATTTCAAAAAATCTGAAAATTATACCCATAAGACCCTGAAACTGCCAATTGATGCAGGTCAAAAGACCCGATCAAAAAGGAAGAGAAGGGATTGAGATAAATAAAGAAGTTCAGCGGCCATAAATTAAGGGTTAAAAATAGTTAACAACAATATTGAATTGTTAAAAGTAATTTTTAAGAGTTGTCCCCTCTGTTAAAATGTTAAGCTACTTTCCGTTCTTGATGTGCATGTTCTGTATCCCCCGGTTCACCCTCTGTTTGTATTCCCCAATTAATCCCAGTTCTGGTTCAATCACTTCCTACTTCCGCCCTGTCCCCTCACCTCACTTCCGGCCGCCTGCTGCTGCTCCCTGTCAATCAAAAGACGCTGCCCCCATATGCAAAGTCTCCAAAACTCCCAAGAAACACCTCTTCAGTGGAAGTCCAATCCAGACAAAAACGCCTCAAGAATAGCAAAGTGACACCTAATACATAAGCACAACTAATACCAGACAGCTAGAAAAATCACAACCTGCTAGAAGAAGTCCTTATCTAACTGGATGTTACGTAAGAAGTAGTGCAACAAGATGCCAACCCTAGACAAGCCAAGCCAAGGAGAGTTCTCTATGTGCATGTGAGGGCTGGAACTCCCCATCCTGCCTACGGATGGGATGGCACGAGGACCTCCTCTCCACATCCGAGACTGGTTCTGTGGCAGCAGCAGGTGGTGGCCTTCCCGCAACTCCCCCTTAATAAAAGAGCTGCATTTTAATAAAGGCCTCGGCCCTGATTATTTATAACACCTTCCCACTTTAAATCTTGTAGTTCAGGACCCTGTCCCGATTCTAGGTTCCAAATTCCCAATCCTTGCCTCCTTCCCATTCCATTCCCACACACAGTCCCAATCTCAGTCCCATTCCATTATTCCCATTGCCATTTCTGGTCCCTGTACACATTCCCTGTGCCTGTCCCTTTTTCTAGTCCCATACTGGATCCCTGTTCCCACTCTGGGTCCCAGTCCCTCATTCCAGGCCCCATTCTCAGTCCCAGTCTGCATTCCCGTTCCCATTCCCAGTCCCTGTCCAGTATTTCAGGTCTTGGTCCCCTAATCATGGTCCGTATCCCCATTCCAAGTCTACAACTCCTGGTCCCGGTCCTCATTCCTGGTCCCTGTCCCCATTCCCAGTACCTGTCCCCACTCCCCGTCCCATTCTCAGTCTTGCTCTTGATCCTGTAGTCCTGGTCCCTGTCCCTTATTCCTGGTTCCCTTCACGGTTTCAGTCTTGTAGCCCAGGTCCCTGTCCCCATTCTAGGTGCCAAATTCTCGGACCCTGTCCTTCTTCCTGGTCCCATTCCCACACCCAGCCCATTCTCAGTCCCATTCCATTATTCCCATTGCCATTCCCAGTCCCTGTACACATTCCCTCTCCCTGTCCCCTTCCCTAGTCCCATTCCCAGTCCCATCCCCTGTCCCTCTCCTGTATTCCCGGTCCCTATTCCCATTCCCGGTCCCATACCTGGTCCCTGTTCCCATTCCCGGTCCCAGTCCCTCATTCCAGGCCCCATTCTCAGTCCCAGTCTGCATTCCCGTTCCCATTCCCAGTCCCTGTCCTGTATTCCAGGTCTTGGTCCCTAGTCGTGGTCCCTATCTCCATTCCATGTCCACAATTCACGGTCCCGGTCCTCATTCGCTCCCTGGTCACAATCCCAGTCCCTGTCCCCATTCCCAATCCCTGTTCCCCTTCCTGCTCTCTGTCCACATACCCAGTCCTATTTGCAGTCCCTGTCTTCATTCCCATTCCCTTCCCCATTCCCGTTCCCTGTCCCCATTCCTGCTCCCTGTCCCCATTCCCATTCCTTGTCCCTTCTCACCGGCCGCCGCTGCCATTGCTCCGTTCTCCCCTCACGCCGCTCACGTGACCGCAGCAACCCCGCGCTGCTCCCACCCACCAATCCCAGGGCGCAATCGCTCCTGGATTTGCATAACCACGCCCACAGCTCTGGCCCCGCCCACCACCAGCCACAGCTGTTTTCAGGCGCTCTTTGCTCCCAGTTCTCTCCCAGTGCTCCCAGTAAAAGCGGCACTGGCAGGGAAAGAGCTCCCAGTTCCCTTCCGGGTCTCACAGCATCGCTTCCACCTGTCACCCTGTCATTCCCAGTGCTCGCAGTACCAGTCCCAGTGCCTCAAGTAGAGCATCCAATTTGAAATTCCCAGCAGTAAAGATTGGCTGCATTTGTGTGTCAGCGCCCAGCAGAGTTGGGCAAGGAGTGGGAGGAAGAGAAGCAATGAGAGGAGAAGGAAGGGCGTGTCAGAAGGAGGAGTGCTTTTACTGCAGGGCCATTCTCTCTTCCTGCCTCCCAAACCGGGATTTTCCATTTGCAAACCTTGGTCCCGTGGAGGAGGAGGGGCTTGTGAGGAAGAGGAAGATGCCCAAGAGCTACTGGCAGGTGAGAAGGAAGTCAGTGCCCCTTTCCCCCTGTGTCCTGCTCCATCTTGCTGCAGGACAAATTCACTGCTGACGCCCTCCTGCCAGGGACACACTGGGGGAATCACCTTGCCCTTCCCTCTGGCACGGAGGCAAATCCCATCCTCTCCTTGTCCTTCATCCCCCAGAGCTGATAACGAAGACCAGGGAGGACAAATCCCCACAGCACAGCCTTGGGCAAGAGGCCATTTGCAGCGGATCCATGGCACAAGAATTCAACAGGGAGAAGGAGGCCCAGAGATCCTGCCCGAGTCGGGGCTGCAAACCCAGCCCAGGGTTCTCTGTGGAGGGAAGACCCACCCTGGGTGAGGAAGGTGACCAGAGATCCAGCTGCAGCTCGGACCTGGTGCTCCCTGAGCAGCTTCATGGCAGGGAGAAGCCCTCCAAGTGCTCAGAATGTGGGAAGAGCTGCAGCTGGTGCTCCAGCCTCAACAAGCACTTTTGGATGCACACGGGAGAGCGGCCCTACGAGTGTGAGGAATGTGGGAAGAGGTACAAGCATGGCTCCCACCTCCTCCACCACCAGCGAGTGCACACAGGGGAACGGCCCTACAAATGCTTGGAATGTGGGAAGAGCTTCATCACTAAGTCCAAGCTGACCTCCCACCAGCAGGTGCACACGGGGGAACGGCCCTACAGCTGTGGGGAATGTGGGAAGAGCTTCAGAGACAGCTTTGGCCTCCTTAGCCACTGGCGTGTGCACACTGGGGAACAGCCTTACAAATGCTTGGAATGTGGGAAGAGCTTCATTGATAGGTCCAATCTCACCTCCCACCAGAAGATCCACACTGGGGAATGGCCCTACCAGTGTTGCGAGTGTGGGAAAAAGGCTCGGAGCAGTTCGGATCTCCTCAAGCACCAGCACACACGGAGACCCCGTGGCTGTACGAGCTCCTGGTTCCTTGGAAACCTGGAGATCCCTGTGATGTCACAATGGACACCTGTGACCTCGCTGTTCTTTGGGTGCCTAGAGAGACCTCTGGGATGTCATCATGGAGCCCCTGTCACTGCTGGGGACCTCACAGCACTTTAGAGCCCCAGAGACACCCTGGAATTCACCAGGAACCCCTGTGAGTGCCTGTGACAGATCACTGCCCCAGCAGCTTCCTTCTGGTAAGAGTAACTCCCTGGAGGGCCTGAAACCAGGAGGTTTCTTCAGGTCAGAGCTGAGCAGATAGCAGTTGGTGTTGGGGTCTGTTCCCCATAACAGGGAAAGATCTGAGGGCAGAGAAACAGTTCCTGCAGGGATGGCTCCCAGCAGCAGCCACACAGGAGGGGAGCAGTGTGAAACTCCAATGAAATGTCATGGGAGAGAGAACTTGGAAAGCTGCTGTGATCCCCAGCAATGCAGACACCTTCCCCTGAGCCAGACCCCCTGGTCTCCTCTCCCAGCCAGCAGAGCCTCTGCCCCCAGGGTTGTGTGGTGCAGGACAGGAGCTCCCTGTGCAGTGAGAGCTGTGGCACAGCAGGGACACTTCTCTCCTGATGCATGGTCATTTCCCTCTGCCCAGCACAGCACCTGAGGGTGGCTGCCCCAGGATTTTGCTCCCTGGGAGGAGCAGAGCTGTGCTGGGTGAGAAGGCTTTCCTGAGTGCCCAGCTGCCTCTGCTCTCCCTGCTTGCCTCTGCAGGAGAGTCACAGAGGTTTGATGTGTTTTTCCAGCTGGTTGTGCTGCAGTTCTTCCTGCCCTCAGGGCCCCGGCAATAAGGGGTTGTATCTTGGTTTGGAGGACAGATGTTTGCTAAGAAAGACAGGACCTTCTCTTTGAAATGGAGAATGTTGAACCTTCTCCCTCTGAATTATTATAGTTTTTTATATTAAGTGGCTTTTAGGCAATGATATGGGAATTAGGAGTAACAGTTCTTTTGTTTTACTAGGAAGATTAAAATAGAAATACAGTATTACAAAGAACAACTCTGAAACACTGACAGAGTCAGAATACAACCTGACATCCTGTCAGTCAGGGTGTTGGTAGCAGTCTGATTAAATGGTGGCTGCAGCTCCCTTGGAGTGACAGGTGTGGTTCAGTTGAAACAGTGCTTTTGCAGAAGGCTGCAGGATTTTTTGAAGGTTTAGTGATGATGTGGAAAGGTTTGGCTTTCCTCTGGAATCTAGGGGAGAGAAGGCTACCTTGGTCTTCAAAATCACATTTTTTTATCTAGGTAGGTAATGCTAGGCTCTTCTTCTTGGCTGGAGCATTTCCCAATGGGATGATGTAATTTTATCAGTTATACAGTGGGACAGTGTGTAGAGTCTATAGCCCTAAACCAAACTGAACCCAGAGATGATGGTCAGGGTGGGCACACACTACTACCAAACAGTGCCCTACATGGTGAATGAGATACCCAAGTGATTTCAGGAGCAGTTAAATGAAGAGATGGGAGATCCTGTAAGTATTCCCAGCCTGAATGTGGAGGTTGTGTCTGCACTAAGCCAAGCACAAGCCATAGGTGAAAGGCCATAAAGATCTTTTACACAGTGGTTTAGTTATTTACCAAGCCCGTTCCATCCAGTCAAACAAAGCCATGTCTCTGCCTGGGTGCTACAGGACTGGGCCAGGAGAGAAGAAATTAAATGTGTCTTTCACCAAACAAGCCAGTTAAGCTTAAGCACTGCACATGGTGATTGGTTTTCATGGATTATCCACTGCTGGAGCAGTGACTTGAATATCTTTGGGCAGTTCTTTGTGGGTAGCTGCCAATGCCCATGATAAACAGCATTGTGTCCATATGAATGAAATGGTGTGAAAAATCTATTTACTGTAACAAGCAGCACAGCTTAACCTCTTAACCAGGTTAATTCTCTACATCCAATAATCAACAAAGAACTGCTGATATCTTCACAAGGCCTCTCTTGATCATTTTTGAAAGAGTTTTGGGAATCTGTAGATGTCCAACATGACTGGATGCTGGCTAATTTTTCCAAGAGGTCAGAAAGGGTGACCCTGGGCACCACAGGCCTGTCAGTGTCACTTCAATGCCTGCTAAAATTATGGAGAAAGTTATTCAGTGAGGCATTGAAGAACATCTGGAGGTCAATGCAGTCATTGGTCACAGGCAATGTGGCTTCAGGAGAGGGAAAGTCCTGCTCAATCCTGCTTGCCTTTTACAACAGTGTAACCCACCGAGTTGATGGAGACAGCTGATGCCGTCTTTTTGAATTCCAGTAAAGCTTTAGATGCTGTCTCTACCAGGATTCCTCTGGAGAAAGTGTTCCAGCCCCCAGTTGGATAAACATGCCATGTGATGGGTGAGCAGCTGGCTCACGGGTCAGGCACGGGTGACAGCGCCTGGGGTGACACCAGACTGGCGACCTGTCACCAGTGGGGTCTGCAGGGCTCCACCCTCAGCCCTGTGCTCTTCAACATCCTCATGAAGGACCTGGATGCAGGACTTGAAGGAATAGTAAGTAGTTTGCAGACAGCACTAAATTGGAAGGAGCTGTTGACTTGCACAAGGGCAGAGAGACCTTAAGAAATCCGAGAGAGGGGCAATCATCAACCACATGAAGTTTAACAAGGCTGAGGCACTTCCAGGACACCCCATAGCAGTCTGCAGCTTCCTCCTGAGGGGCACTGGAGGGGCAGACACCAACCTCTGAGCTCTGCTGAGCAGTGAGAAGACCCCAGGGAACGGCTTGAAGCCAGGGCAGGGTCAGGCTGGAGATCAGGAGAAGATTCTTTGCTCAGAGGGTGATGGGCACTGAGCGGCTCCCAAGGTAACGGTCCTGAGCCACGGCTGCCAGAGCTCCAGCAGCATTTGGACAATGCTTTCAGGCCCAGGGGCGAGTGTTGGGGTGTCCTGTGCAGGGCCAGCAGTTGGCCTTGATGGCCCTTGTGCATCCCTTGCAGTTCAGGATGTTGCATTATTGGCTGCAAATCCCTGCAGGAAGTGCCATGTGCTGAAGCACCAGGGGCAGTTTCTGGCTCCTGGGCGAGGAGCAGACTCCAGCTGCCCGCTCTGCAGTTAGAGATGCCCATGAAAACATTTTGGGTTTCTGTGTTCTGAAAGGTGGCACCACGTGCACAGCAGTGTGTGGGCCTTCAGTTCCACACTCTTTGTGTCTAGAGTTGGGCCAGGAATGCCCCATGGTGGGGTGCTCCTTTCCTACAGTCACTTCCACAGTGAAGCCAAATCAGCTTAACAGCAACAAAATGGACGAGCCAGAACATAAAGCAGATAAATGCACATTCACAAAATCAGCCCCTGGAGAATTTTGTATTTTTGCCTAGTTTAGTAGTCTGTTTTTACATGGTTTTGAAGTTTGCCTACATTTTGTATCTTTCATTTTACAATTGAGTTTTCTTTACTAGATTACTCCTTAAACTCTAACTACCAACTTTTATTTTGGTTTGCAATCAATCAAATTGTAGCATTGTTTTAATTGCTATTTTGATCACTAGGTTGTCAAACATTGATAAAGAGGGACTGTAAAAATGAACAAAGCTTGACAGATCTAACTTCATTGGGAGTTCCTCCTGCTCAAGTCCATCTCTAGAAGTCACCAGGTGACTCTGCAGCCAAGAACAATGGCTTGTCCTGGAGCCTTTAGCAGAAGGTGCCTGGGGAGACTCGAGGCCGAGCACTAGAATTCTTAAGCCAAAAGTCACAGAAAGTCTGAAACAAACTACACGCACCAAAAAACCAAAACAAACAAACAAAAAAACCCAACAAAATCATCGCCACCTATAAGAAAGTTCAAGTCACCAGAAGTGGAAAGTGGCCGCAGGGAGCCCCACACGACAAGTCACACAAGCTACTGAAGGAGAAGGTGAATCAAGTGCACTTGCTGAACTCAAAGCCATTCAGCTGGCCCTGGACACTGCTGAAAGAGAGAACTGGCCAAAGCTGTACCTTTATACTGAATCATAAATAGTAACCAATGCTCTGTGGAGTTACCTAGAAAGGTGAAAAAAGGCCAGCTAGCAACATAAAGGAAAACCAATTGAGGCTGCTGATGAATGCAAAAACATTGCCACTCAGACAAACTCTCTGTACAAGTCCATCATGTAGACAGCCTGTGCCCAAAAGTCAGGCTAATAAAAAACACTGAAAAAAGGAGCAAGTAGATCAAGCTGCAAAAATAGAGATGTCACCAATAAATTTAAATTAGCAACATAAGGGAGAGTTGTTCCTAGCTCAATAGGCCCATACTGCCTCTAGCCATAAAGGCAAAAATGCCACCTATGAGTAAGCAAAAAACTGAAAAGCAGATTTAACTATAAATTGCATTTCTCAAGTTATCCATAACTGAAAGACATGTGCTAAAATCAAGCAAGCCAAGCCCATAAAACCTCTCTAATATGGAGGGCAGTATTCCAAATATAAGTATAAAGAAGCCGAGCAAATGAACTATATCACACTGCCTCAAACCCCCCAAGGCAAGTGCTACGTGATCACAATTGTAGAAGCCACCACTAGACAATTAGAAACTCACCCTGTACCTCACACTACTACTCAAAACACCGTCTGAAGCCCAAAAAAGCAAGTCCTATAAAGACACAGCACCCCTGAGAGAATCCTCAGAAAACAGGACCCATATCAAGAACAGCCTTAGAGACACCTCAGCCAAAAACCAGGATATTGAATAAATAGATCATATCCCTTATCACACACCAGCTGCCAGGAAAGTTGAACAGTACAACAGACTACTTAAAATTACCCTCAAGGCACTTGGCAGGGAGACATCCAAAAATTGAGAAATGAACTTAACAAAAGCCACCTAAATAGTCAACACCTGAGAGTCCATCACTCAAGCAAGTCCTGCCCAGTCTGAAGCCTTGCACACAGTGGATGGGGATAAAGCTCCTGTAGGACACATAAAAGGTATTTTAAGACTGTTTAGATTAGGCCCACCTCAAGCAAAGGCAAACCAATCCGTACAATTGTTTTTGCTCAAAAACCCAGTTACACTTAGTAGGAATGCAGAAAGATAAAGAAACCCATTGAGTACCACAGAAAAACCTAATCTTAAGTGAGAACTGTGTGTAGTTTCACTGTAGATAAAAATATAGAGCAGAGTTGAAAGAAGGTATTAATTAAGGTAGGATGCAGATGGTAATAGAATAAGGAGTAGATCATGTCTTAAGTTGCAATGCAAGATGCAAGCAGAAGTATACATTCTATCAGCATCTGCTGAAACCAGGTGGAGCAGGGCTCCTTATCTCTTCCATGACCCATCCCTCACAACTCCTTCGCACAAGGAGTTATACCTTATGGGAGATGCCCCACCCAAGGAGAAAAGCCAAGGATTTCCTACCTAAATAAAATCTGAAATTTGAAACATCAGAGCAACCTTTCCCACTAAATTCCCAGAAGACCAGGCCTATCTTCATCACCACTAGACGTTAAAAAAGTAACTACACCCTTCCCCAAAATCATTGCTTCAACAAAACCAAGAAAACTACACGTACCATTATTCAGACTATAACCAACACCCTGAGAAACAGGGTGACAGGTTACATTCTGACCTTGCCAGTGTTTTGGTCTTTATATTACTATACCTTTAATTTTCCCAGTGAAAAACTGCTATTCTAAATCCCATATGTTTTCCAGGGAGCTCTTTAATTTCAAAGTCATATTAATTTAGAGGGAGGGAGTTTACATTTTCCCATTTCAAGAGAAGCTCCAGACCTCCTTAGCAGACACCTGTCTTTCAAACCAAGACAGTGCCCTGCTGCAGCTCCATCCCCATGGCAGGATCCGTGCTGGATGATCCCCAGGGACCCCCGGTGGGCAGAGCCCCACTGAGCCCTGGTGCTGCTGATCCGTGTTGGGAAGACACCTGGCTGGGGGCTGCACATCCTCCCCGTGGCCTGGATTTTCTCTGCATTTCTCTTTGTCCTTCCCAAGCACCCAAAACCAGGGTAAAAATAGATATGTTAAATAACGACCTGCTTCGGGAGACAGGGGGATCTTCCAGGGGATGCGGGGGACGCTCGGTTCCAGGGATTTGAGGGGTCCTGGAGGGACCTGGGGGTTGCTCAGGGCGTTGGGCACCCCAGTTCCAGCGGCTCTGGCTGAGCTGGGAGCGGAGGAGGAGCGGGAGGAAGAGGAGGAGCGGGAAGAGACGGAAGAGAAGCAGCGGGAGGAAGAGGAGGGACACAGGAGGAGCGGCAGGAAGAGGAGGAGCGATTTTGGAACCAAGCACTTCTCCCGCACGCCCGCACAGACCGCAGCGTCCCCCGGGAGCGGCAGAATCGCCCCCCAAGAACCCGCAGGCGAGTGGGGAGGGGGAGCTCGCCCCAAATCCATCATGGGGGGCTCCGGGAGGGTTTTACTTTGCGGTTCAGGGGATGTTTGGATTTGCAGGAGCCCAAAGCCGAGCCCCGGAGCGGGGAGAGCGCAGAGGGGCGATCCCGGAGCCAGGGGACCCCCGGCAGCCTGGAGGGGTGCGGGAGGTTGGTGCTGAGCGGGCTCCGGGCCTCCAAGGCTGAAAGGGGCTCTGACTGCTCCAGCTGCCCTTGGGCAGCGCCACCATCAAACCCAACGCGCTCAGCCCTTGTTTTCCTCCACAAACCAGGATTTCCCAAACCTTGGCTGCATTGAGGAGGCAGAGGCCATGAGGACGAGGTCGATGTCCCGGGAGCCGCGGGCAGGTGAGGAGGAAGTCAGTGCCCCTTTCCCCCTGTGTCCTGCTCCATCTCCCAGCCCAGCACGGCCCAAGCCCAGCACAGCCCTGGGGGGATCTCCTTGCCCTTCCCTCTGGCATGGAGGCAAATCCCATCCTGTCCTTGTCCTTCCTCCCCCAGACAAGGAGCTGAGCACGGACAGCAGGGAGGACAAATCCCCGCGGCACAGCCTCGGCCAAGAGGCCGTTTGCAGTGGCTCCACGGCGCAGGAATGCAACGGGGAGGAAAAGCCCCGCAGATCCCGCAGCAGGAGGGGCTGCAAACGCACAGCCCGGGGATCCCAGCAGGAAAGAGCCAGCCCGGGCCGGGGAGGCGGCCGGAGCTCGGAGCTGGGGCTGCGTGAGCAGCTTCACCATGGGGAGAAGCCCCACAAGTGCTCGGAATGTGGGAAGGGCTTCAGGTGGAGATGTGACCTGATCAGACACCGGAGAATCCACACAGGGGAACGGCCCTATGAGTGTGGGGAGTGTGGGAAGAGATTCAGAGACAGCTCAAACCTGACTGTTCACCAGAAGAGCCACACTGGGGAGAGGCCCTACGAGTGTGATAAATGCAGGAAGAGGTTTCAGAGGAGCTTCCATCTCCTCCAGCACTATCGCATTCACACAGGGGAGAGGCCCTTTTGCTGCGCTGACTGTGGGAAGAGCTTCAATCGAAACTCCACCCTCATCAGGCACCAACTCATCCACACCGGGGAGAGACCCTATGAGTGTCCCGAGTGTGGGAAGAGCTTCTCCAGGAGATTTACCTTGACCAAACACCAACGGAGCCTCCACTGAGAGAAGCCCTGTGAGTGCCCTGAGTGCAGGAAAAGCTTCGTGCTGGCTCCATGTGTGACCTGGATTTTCTTTCCATTTTTCTTTGTCCTTCCCAGACAACCAGTACCAGGGTAAAAATGAAGACATTGACCTAAGACATGCCTGCAGACACAGGGGGATCTTCCAGAGGGTGTGGGGGACCCTGTGTTCCAGGGACTTCAGGTTTCCTTGGGGGTTGCTCAGGGCTTTGGGCTCCCCAGGCCCAGCGGCTCTGGCTGCACTGGGAGATGCTGATGGAGGTTCTGGGGCAGCTGATCAAGGACCCCCTGCCCTGACACCCTCCCCGTTTCCCCCTGACCCAGCTCCCACTGTACCCTGTCCAGGATCCTCCTCTCCCCACTGTCACTGCCCTTGCCCCCAGCCCATTCCTGTCTCACACCACACCTGCCCCCCTCCCAGTTCAGATCCCATTCCCAGTATCATTCCCTGTCCTGTATTCTCTGCCTGGTTACTGTTCACATATTCCCTGTCCTGTTCCCCTTCTTGTATTTCTGATCCCAGTCCATTTCCCACATTTCTATTTCTATATTTCCAGTCCCCTTCCAATATTCCCATTCCCAGTCCTGTTGCACTATTCCCATGTCTGTTCCCTGTCCCATATTCTAAATCTCTATCCCATATTTTCTGCCCAATTGCTATTTCCATATTCCTTGTTGTGTTCCCATATTCCCATTCCCTGTTCCCGTTTTCATTTGCATTCCAATGTCCCTTTCCCAGTCCCCACTCTTTGTCCCTGTCCCTATTTCTGGTTGTTGGAGAGTGGAACAGAGAAGCCTCTCTTACTCCCTCAAAAGAGAACAGTAAGCAAGAATTTAATTTAAAATATTTTGAGAAGATAAAATACAGGAAACCACACAGATATAAAATAGAGGTGTAAGTTTTAGTTTACGGAATTAGAAATATTAAGTAGTATAATGTGAAGTAGAAGTTTAAATCTTTGTGTGAAGTACATAGAAATATGTTTTAAATACCATAAAAAGTAAAGTTATGGAATCTGCTTTGAAATACTGGCTGCACTAAGATATTAAAAATTGAGTTCTAGACAGAATGAAATTACAGTAGGAATATTTTATATACTCTTCACATAAAACAGATAGGCCATGTGCACAAGTTATACATAAACTAACTTTTTACAGAACGAGAATTCTAATAGATTTAGGAGAAATTATT
This sequence comes from Erithacus rubecula, assembly GCF_903797595.1. Lineage (NCBI taxonomy): Eukaryota > Metazoa > Chordata > Aves > Passeriformes > Muscicapidae > Erithacus > Erithacus rubecula. The sequence continues at coordinate 54,492 of NW_027635825.1, forward strand.
CAGGTTCATAGTTTTTGCTCATTGGGTAATTTGTCAAAAAACTGGGTATTGTCCTCTGTAGTCCCTCTTTCTTTGGTTGCATTAATGAGGAGGAGGCCATGAGGATGAGGACAAAGGCCCAGGAGCCGCAGGCAGGTGAGGAGGAAGTCAGTGCCCCTTTCCCCCTGTGTCCTGCTCCATCTCCCAGCCCAGCCCAGCCCCGGCTGCAGCGCAGCCCTGGGGGATCTCCTTGCCCTTGCCCATATTCCCAGCCCCATTCCTCTTTTTATTCCCGTTCCCATTCCCTGTCCCCATTCCCGAATGTTGGAGTGTGGAACACAGAAGCTTCTCTGAGTCCCTTCGAGACATAACAGAAAGAACAAATTAAATTAAAAACCATTAGAAAAACTAAAGTACTTTAAGCCACTCCAACAGGAAATAGTTCTGTGCTTCAGTTTTAAGTAAGTAGAAATATTAAGAGTCATAAATATGTAGTAGAAGTATAAATCTTAGTTTGAAGTACTTTGAAATATGTATTAATTGCCTTAGAAAATAAAAGCCGTAGAGTCTGGGGGAAAACCAAGCTGCATTGAGAGTTTAAAAACACAGCTCTAGACAGAATAAAAACAGAGTAAAATAGTTTTTACATTCTTCCCATAGAACAGATAGGCCATGTGCACTAGTTAGATGTAAACATTTGTATTAGAAAACCAGAATTCTAATAGCTTTAGGAGAAATCCTTACTGTTTTTGGGTCATTGGCACATTTGTCAATAAAAATCCGTATGTTTCAGCCAGATGTCTTTCTCCCTCCTCTCCAGTCCCTCTCTCTTCCTCCACCACAATCGTCACCACCACTACCAGCACATGAGAGAAGAAGAGGAAGATGAAGAAGAAAAGAACAGGAGAAGAAAGGCCAGGGAGCATCTGCCTCTGGAGACTCTGCACCAGCCGCAGCTTCGACCCCTTGCAGCAGAGAGCTGCTCCTGCTTCCATCGGGACTTTATGGCAGAGAGATTGAACAGGGACTGGAGAGCCTTGGGCTCTTTGCCTTTGGAGCCTGACGTGTCTTGACAAGAAACAACTTTACAGCAGCCAGCAGCTGCTCTGCTCTGGGAAGATCTAAAGCCACAACCAATCCCCACAGCCGGTGCCAGTCCCGGTGCCGTTCCTGAGGGCGCCTCTGCCACGGGGGCCTGAGGGCTCCACAGCTCGGGCTGCCTGTGCCACAGGAACCCTTCAGCCCTGCTGCTGCCCTTGGCCAGCTGCAGAGAGCACAAGGCTTTGGGCATTGCTCAGGGCCCCCAGCTGGCCACAGCAGCCCATCCTGCCAGCAGCCCTGGGCTCAGAGCCCTCCCTCCTGCTGGGGCCGTGCAGGGGCCATGGGCCTGCCCCAGGCTCCTGTTCTGCCCCAGGAGCAAGGCTGCAGCTCCAGCCTTTGGGCCCTGGGCCACAGCAGCCCAGGGCAGGCCCAGCTGCAGAGCTCCCAGCCCCGATGGGTTCCACTGCAGCACTGCTGAACACTGATCCCCACCCCAGATTTGCTCTCCGCTTGCTGCTTCCACATTCCCTCTCCTGTTCCCATATTTCCATCCCCAGTCCCATTTCCCGTCCCTGTTCCCATTCCCACTCCCTGTCCCCTCTCACTGGACGCCGTCGCCATCGCTCTCTTGCCCCTCACGGCTCTCACGTGACCGCAAAAACCCCACGCTGCTCCCGTCCACCAATCCCAGTGCGAGATCGCTCCTGGATTTGCATAACCACGCCCTCTGGCCACGCCCACAACTCTGGTCTCAGCTACCGCCGGCTGCAGCCGCCTCTGGGCGCTCTTTGCTCCCAGTTCCATCCCAGTGCTCCCAGTAAGAGCGGCACTGTCAGGGAAAGCGGTCCCAGTTCCTTCCCAGGGCTCTCAGCATCGCTGCCGCTGCTCTGGCTGTCATTCCCAGTGCTCCCAGTATCACTCCCAGTGTTGCGTGGCCTTCACCCCCTCTAGCACCCCCCACAGCAGGGCACGGCTGCCTCTGGGTGTTGGCACCTGCCCGGGCCGGGCTGGGAGGGGTGCAGCAGAGGGAGGAGAAGCAAGAGAAGCAGCAGGAGGAAGAGGAGGAACACAAGAGGAGCAGCAGGAAGAGGAGGAGTGTTTTTGGAACCAGTCCCTTCTTCATCCTGACCACTCAGGCCGCAGCTCCCCCGAGTCTGGCCCCATCATCAGTGACCCCTGGTGGGCAGAGCCCCGCTGAGCCCTGTTGGGAATGGATCCCAGCTGGACACTGATCTGGATGGACACCAGACCATGGATCCCAACTGGACACTGGTCTGGATGGACACCAAGCCATGGATCCTAAATGGACACTGGTCTGGATGGACACTCTGCTGCCTCTGATCCGTGTTGGGAAGATCTGGCTGTGGTTCCACATCCTCCTGGCTCCTCTTGGGCACTTGGACACATCCACAGACCAACATCAGAAATCCATTGTGGAGTGCACATTTGTCGTCTTCTGACCTGAGAAAAATCTCACTTTTTGCATCTTGTCATGGCATCAAACAACGCTGAATAACTTTGGAGATCTTCTCCAGCCTAAATTCTCCATTTTAATTGTCTCTGGCCCACGGGCCTCTTCCACGACTGAATGGGGAGGGATTAGATGAAAACCCCATGATTCTGGAGACACTGGGTGGAAATCCCTTCACAAAAGGTTCTTCACATGGATGCTCTGCCTGCTGGGACATATAAATCCTTTTGTTCTGATCTTGAAATGTCAAGGTATCTGTTTAAAAAACTTTGAAAGTTCTGAAAGTGTGGTAAAAATAAAGATGTTGAACTAAGGCATGGATCGGGACGTGTGGGGGGACAGTGACAATGGTGGGGACATGGGTGGGGACATGGGGGACATAGATGGAGACATGGGGGACATAGGGACATGGCTGGGGACATGGGGGACATAGGGACATGGATGGGGACCTGGGGGACATAGGGAAATGGATGGGGACATGGATGGGACATGGATGGGGACATGGGGGACATAGGGAAATGGATGGGGACATGGATGGGACATGGATGGAGACATGGCATGCATGTGGATATGGTTGGACATGGGTGGGGACATGGCAGGACATGGATGGGCATGGATGGGGACATGAGGGAACATGGATGGGACATGAGGGACATGGGTGGGGACATGGCAGTACATGGATGGGACATGGATGGGGACATGGGGGACATGGATGGGGACATGGATGAACATAGATGGGGACACGGGAGACATGGATGGGGACATGGCTGGGGACATAGTAGGACATGGGGACATGGGGGACATGGCCATGGATAGGGACATGAGAGACATGGATGGGGACATGGATGGACATGGATGGGAACATGGGGGACATGGGTGGTGACATGGGGGACATGAATGGCAACATGGGGGAAATGGCCGTGGATGGGGACATGGCAGGACATGGGTGGGGACATGGCAGGACATGAACTGGACATGGATGGGGATATGGGGGACATGGTGGGACATGGACATGGATGGGGACGTGGGCATGTAAGAATCGGTCTGAAGTTTTCTCTGATCTGCCTCAGAACCATCATCAGACACTGGGCCCTGAGATTGCACCACTTGCCCTGACCCGGAGCTCCGGCCTGGCCTAGGTGGATGCTGGTGGGCCAAGGGCTGTTTGTAGCTGTGCCTGGTGCTTGTCATGGTGCTGCAGGGTGCTGGTTATCACACCCTGTCCCCCCCTGCATCATGGGGCTACGATCTCCACACACAATAGTCCATAAATCTCCCCACCTTTTGGCCAGAGGCCACTTGCTTTGGAAAAAGACTATAAAAAGTGACTTTCCCCAAACTGGCTTTAAGATCTCTTTCTCCCCAATGGATTGAAGATGCGTCTCGTCTCATCTTGTCTCATCGGAGGCCACGAGGATGCGTCCCGTCTGTTGGTAGCTATATCCCATCCTTTCTCCCTCTCTCTCCCCATTTTACTTCATCCCTCTCTCTCTCCCTCTCTCAAAACTTGATTGTTAGCACACAATAAACTGCATTACTGCTTTCTGCTGAACAAACCTCAGTCTCTTGCTTTTGTCTTTTGCATCCTGGGGTTGAACGAACCATCACGACTCCCGCTCGGTTTGAGCGGATCGTGACACTCCTGGGCCAAGGCCCCCTGAGCTGACCAGGAGCCCAGACCTGAACTTCCAATGACGGGGCTCTGCACAAAAGTGTCCATGCCAAACAGGTCAGCGAGTTTCCCTGGGAGCAGAGGCACCCAGGCTGGGTGGGACTGTTGATATGCTGGGGGGTAGAAAGTGTCTGCAGAGATACCTGGACAGGCTGGACCATGGGCTTGATACCGAAATAACGAGAAAAAGAACTAATGTAGATATAGCAATAGCAGTATTTATGCTAAGGCTTAGAAAGCAGCAGTTCACAAGCAGGCCCTGGGAAACAGGCCCGGGAATGTACTAAGAACTACAAACTAATAATTAAAGGATCTAGTAGAGCATGCAGAACACGATGAAATAATAAACGATAAAGGTTATGTATAATCAATGATAAAGGGTTCTGGTGGTGGGAAGACAAGTAAGGGGGATTAAAGGGGGGTAGCCTACAGTTTTGAGTAGACAAGCATGTAGAATTTATGAATTTTAGGAATAATATCTACAAGATTTATATAGCTGTATTGTCTTGAAGAATGTGTACTTCTGTACTTAGAGCACTTTGTAAAAGGATATAAAAACCTGACGAAAAAGGGGAACTGCGGGCTCTGACTTTGGACGCTAGTCCTCAGACCCCAGGGCCCTCAATAAAGCACCGCACTGAACAACTCTGTTGTTTCGTGTTTCTTCTTCACTGTCGGGCAACAGGCTGAGGTCACCTGTACAAGGTTCAACAAGGTGAAGTGCCCCATGCTGCACTTCGGCCACAACAGCCATGGGAGGCTCCAGGCTGGGGCCAGAGTGGCTGGAAAGCCACCCAGCTGAAAAGGTCATGGGATGCTGTTTGGCAGTGGATGAACATGAGCCAGCGAGTGCTCAGGTGGCCAAGAAGGCCAAGAGCATCCTGTTTTGGGATATGCTTTAGTGGTGGCCTTGGCTGTGTTAACGGCCTCAGGTTATTAGAGAGATTCTCTGGTCTTGAAAGGGGTTTCCAATGGAAACAGTTCTGCAGCTGTAAACCTCCATTCCTTGTTTTCAAGGATGCAGTCCTAAATAGACCTGCATTTGTGTTTTTAAGGAATTTAGCATATCCCTTTCCTTGAAAGTAAAGGGAACCAGGCTTTAAATGCTTTTAAAATAATTTCATTCCTTGATCTTCAGCTGTGCATTTGAATTGAGGTGCTTTTGTGCAGAAAGTTTGGACCATGAGATAAATGCAGGAAATTTAGCTGCGATGGCACTTGTTCTATCTTATTTTCTGCTTCCTTTCCCCATGGGTAGCAAATTTGGGAGTATTTGTCTTGTGCTTTGAGTTCTGGCTCAGACTTGCTCACAGAAGTGTTGTAAAATCTTATCTGTTGATGCTTGGCTAGCAAGTAACAGACATGGCTCAGCTGAGGCCCTATTAGTAGGCCATGAAAATGGCTCGTCTGAGGATTCAGGGCAAGAATCTAGCTGCTAAACTGCACGTATTAGCAAGGTCAGACAATAGAAGCCTATTAATAAAGTTGATACTACTACAGCTAAAGGATGTGAGAGAAGGAAGAGATGGTTAGTTTGTTGCTATATAGAGAATAGATGCAGTTAGGCTTGCTGCTAAAAAGCATGTATACAGACTTAGCTAAAAATGCAGAAGGAGTGGTCATCTCACACTTAAAAGAGCCAATAGTAGGAGAGGCGTATGTACCTAAAACCAATGAAATTATGCCAAATATGCCTAAATCATTATATTTTGGATTATAAATATAGATGGTGCCTTTAATAAATCAAACTATGCTTTATCAATCACACTGATTGGTTGTGTATTTCCCTCGCTGAACTTCCTCCACACTTATCTATTCCTTTCTCCAGAAAAAATCTTGCCGACTGGTAGGAACTGCTAGAGACAAGGCTTTCAAACCAGTTCCCAGTACAATTAACCCAATGTCCCTGCTTAAATCCATGTATGCTTGTATTAGAAGGAGTGAACTATTATAACTCCCCTGCCCCCTCCCTTTTTTTTTTTTTTTTTTTAGTAGCTCTTTGGGCAAGTCCTGTATACCATTCCAAGTCTTTGTTATCAAATGTGTGGAGTGATGTTGCTGCTGTAGCAGCACCCTGAGTTCAGTGGGAACAACTCCAGAGCACTGGGTGCCACAGCAGTGGGCACGGTGAGAGACTCGCCTCCACTGCCATGGCCATCCAGCCATGGGGAGAGCAGCTGCTGGGGCTGCCCCCATTCTGCCAACAGAAGTGTGCCCCCAACATGTGGACTGTGTGGCCATGATTTTGGCAGAATGCGGAAAATGTGTTGTTTGAAGGTATTTTCATGTTTTCTAACATCACCTGACCTGGAGCAGCTTGGTAGGCAGGATGCCCTGTGGGCAGGGCCATGGCAGGGATGGGTGGCTGTCACTTGCACTGGCAGTGTCATTTTTCCAGGCAGGCTCCTCATATAGATGCAGGGGAAGGCACCAGCTGCTGAATCAGGCCCAGGGAGCAGCAGCAGCAGCACATTGAGGAGACCCTCATCTGCAAAGAGCCCCTCACCCCCTTTGCTCCCCCATGGCAGCACAAGGTGATTCCACTGCAGGTGCAGGGCTGCAGCAGACTGGAGACTCCTTCAGCCAGGACTTGCTGCAATCTCATTCCTGCAGCTGTGCTGGGAGGATGTTGGCTGCAGCAGGGGTGTCCATGCCCAGGAATGCTGCTCGGCTCAGGGAGGCAGAGTGTGCACAAAAGCTGCATTCAAAGCAGTGATCATGAGCCCCCTGAGCCACTGGCAAATGCAGCAGCTCTTCTTCAATCTGAGCAAGTGAGAGCTCAGACTTGGAGCCTGTCCCTGGGAACAGGGAAACACTCTGAGTATTGTTCTGAATTTTCAGGGACAGTCAGAATGAGAATTGTTTTGAGCTGGTGTTGCAGTGTTGGGTTTGGGTGTGTCTGCAGGAAAGAAAGCAGGAATAAACCCCTGCCACAATGAAGGAGAACCTTTGAATGGCCAGTTTCCACCCTACAGATACACTGATTATATTTGCCCACTAAATACTGGGGGCAGTGAATGAAGAGTGAAAAGCTTCTTTGAGGAGGTAGGAGAGATGAGACTTGAAGAAATAATTTTGCTGATGCAGGAAAAGGGATCAGACACACTGGTCCCTTGGCTCATGCTCAGTTCTACCAAATCAAGCATGATTCGTTTTAACCCCTCTGTTGGAGATTATTTCAGAAAAACCTGTTCCGTGCTATTTCCATTAAGAAAATTTTGAATTGTCAGGAAGCACTAAGATCAGAAATATTTTGAGGCAAATCCTATTTATGTTGTGCTTCACTGTCTCTGCAATAAAGAAAGCAGGGAATAAACCCCTGAAGCAATGAAGCAGAGCAAAGGTGGAACATTTAGACGGTCAGTTTGTTTCCTAGTGATATTGGCCAACTAAATCCAGGGGTCATATCCTGGGGGGGGTGCAATGCTTCTTTTACTGCCAACACCTGGATGTGTCCCAGCACTTTATTTGTTGTGAAGAGAAATAAACAAAATCCCCAGCCAACAAGCTGCAGCCCAGAACTGTGTTACATAGTATAGGCTATGAAGATTGCTATAGTATAGGCTCTGAAGATTGTTATAGTATAGGCTATGAAGATTGTTATACTACAGGCTCTGAAGATTGTTTTAGTATAGGCTATGAAGATTGTTATAGTATAGGCTCTGAAGATTGTTATAGTACAGGCTCTGAAGATTGTAATAGCATAGGCTCTGAAGATTGTAATAGTATAGGCTCTGAAGATTGTTTTAGTATAGGCTATGAAGATTATTGTGGTATAGGCTCTGAAGATTGTTGTAGTACAGGCTCTGAAGATTGTTGTAGCATAGGTTATGAAGATTTTTATAGTATAGGCTATGAAGATTGTTATAGTATAGGCTATGAAGATTGTTATAGTATAGACTTCGAAGATTGCTTTGGCATAGGCTCCAAAGATTGTTACTCTAAACACTCTGAAGATTGCAAGTGAATAGACTTCCATGTAAATACGTTCTATAGATCGTTTCATTATAAGGATTATTCTAAATAAACATGTTCTGAAAATGTTTTTATGGTCTTTATGAAATAAATACTATTTCTTTTTAAAACCCCACTTCTCTTTGCAATTTGCAATCTCTACACCATTTGTGCATTGTTTTCACATCCCATTTCCTTCCTGCTCAACATTAAGCCCAGGGACAGCAGCACTGCTCTTCTCTCTTTGCCTACAAGTAGATATTCTCAAAACCTGACTGCAAAAAGACCTGAGCCACCTCCCTGATCTCACAGCTGAGCCTCTCTGGAGTTGGAATAGAAGGAGTATAAGGAATATAAGGAATATAAGGAATATAAGGAATATAAGGGATATAAGGAATGTTTATCTGAACCACAATCACTTGCAGAGAAAGGAAGTGCAGCTGCTGAGGCACTGAGAAGCTGAGGAACATTTCTGTGCCCTGAGCAGGTTTTGGTGGCTTTGCTGCAGGGCCACTCCTGTCAGAGCCCCCTCTCTGCTGGTGACAGCTTTGCTCTTGGGGACACCAGCCCAGGAACATGAGCAGGGCCCAGTGCTGGGCCAGTGGGACCCCTCTGTGCACAGGGACCCCCAGCCCTGTGGCCATGCCAGAACCCCCAGAAACACCAACTTCTGGCAGCTGTTTGCTGCCTGCTCTTTCCAGAAACTGAACCATCCCCTTCCTTTCCCATCCCAGGAAAATTCCACCTCTACCTCAGCCATAGATCATTTCCTACACCTCAATGAAGAGAAATGTTCTTCTGGACTTCCTTCACCAAAAACACCCCCACAGCCCCAGAAGAGATCCCAGGGCTATTGTAAAAACCTTCCTCAAACACTGCACAGCACCCAGGACCATCAGCCTCCCATCTCTGTGGTTTAGGCTCCCTGCACTGCTCCTCTTCATCTCCTCCTCCTCCCTCCACAACTTTGGGAAGCACAGAGCTCCCAGGCTTTGGTAATTCCCAAGGCCAGTGCTGTCCATGGGGTGTTGGACACCCCCAGAGCTGATGCCCCCTGTGGTCACAGTGAAGGTGTTGGCTGCCACAGGAAGCCACAAAGCTGCTGAGGGTACTAGAGCACCTCCCCAAGAGTAAAGCTGAGAAAGTTGGGGCTGTTGGGGCTGGAGAGGAGAAGCCTGTGTGGAAACCTCACTTTGCGCTAAGTAAAGAGGCTGCAGGGAAGCGGGAGGGAGACTCTTCCTCAGGAACTGTAGTGATGGGACAAGGGGGAACGGGATCAAACTGAGAGACAGTTGGAACAGATTTGATGATGGGAAGAAGTTCTTTACTGTGAGGGTGGCTGTCCCTGACACAGGGACCTGTGTGGAGAGGCTGTGGGTGCCCCATCCCCAAGGACATCCAAGGCCAGGTTGGACAGGGTCTGGAGCAGCCTGGTGTGGTGGGAGGCTGCTCAGGTTGGAACCAGATGATCTTCAGGGTCTCTTCCAAGACAAACCATTCAAGGGTTTGATCATTCCATGGTTCCACCTCCCAGTGTGGAGTGCCCCTGAAACTTCTGTGACATCACAGCTCGCAGAGGGTTCCAGGTGGAAGGTCCAGGAGCTGGTAACCAGCACAGCAGACACTTCACCTGCTGCCAGCAGTCTGTTCTCACTCGCTCTTCGCTCTCTCCGTCGGTGCTGAGCTGCTCCTGCTGCCTGGACTTTTCCTGCTGCCTGGACTTTTCCTGCTGCCTGCATTGGAGCACCAACCCCAGCAGGATGAGCACTGCTGTTCCTGTGGAGGTACAGTGCCATCCCAGGGAGGGGACACCCCCACTGCCCGGGCAGGCTGCAGCCCTGTGGGCATGGATGCTGGGGGACAGGACCCCAGTCAGGTTGTGCTGCCTCATGCAGGCTGCCAGAGACACCAGGCAGAACGTGGAGCTGGAGATGGTGAAGGACAGAGAAGAAATGATGGAGGTGGACGTGGAAGAGGCTGATGAGAGCATGGAAGTTGACGAGAAGGATGACACCGAGGCCATGGAGGTCGATGAGAAGGACGACACCGAGGCCATGGAAGTCGATGAGAAAGACGACACCGAGGCCATGGAAGTCGACGAGAAGGATGAGGAAGAGCCCATGATCCTGGGATGAGGACAGAGCCCCAGGAGCTTGACCAGCAGATGCTCCCATGCCCTGCCCACAGGCAGTGCCCAGGCGGGGCTGGGTGGCCCTGCTCAGGGACAAGTCTCTGCTGCTTTCTTTCTTCCGGGGCTGTCAAGAACTATGGGCACAGATATGACCCCTCTGTAAATATGTTCTACATGTTAGAGGTTGTTTTGTATGTACGTTTGGAAGACAGCTTTTGTATCAGCTTTGAAGATTTTTACTGCGTAGACTTTGAAGATTGTTATTGCATAGGCTACGAAGATTGTTACTGCATAGGCTCTGAAGACTTTATACTATAGACTACGAAGATTGTTTTTGCATAGGCTCTGAAGATTATTATAGCATAGACTTTGAAGACTGCTATAGTATAGATTTTGAAGATTGCTTTTACATAAACTGCAAAGATTGTTGTAGTATAGGCTCTGAAGATTGTTACAGTATAGGCTATGAAGATTGTTGTAGTATACGCTTTGAAGATTGTTATAGTATAGGCTATGAAGATTGTTATAGTATAGGCTCTGAAGATTGTTGTAGTATAGGCTATGAAGATTGTTGTAGTATAGGCTATGAAGATTTTTATAGTATAGGCTCTGAAGATTGTTGTAGTATAGGCTATGAAGATTGTTGTAGTATAGGCTCTGAAGATTGTTATAGTATAGGCTATGAAGATTGTTGTAGTATAGGCTATGAAAATTGTTGTAGTATAGGCTATGAAGATTTTTATAGTATAGGCTCTGAAGATTGTTGTAGTATAGGCTATGAAGATTGTTGTAGTATAGGCTCTGAAGATTGTTATAGTATAGGCTTCGAAGATTGCTTTGGCATAGGCTCCAAAGATTGTTACTGTAAACACTCTGAAGATTGCAAGTGAATAGACTTCCATGTAAATACGTTCTATAGATCGTTTCATTATAAGGATTATTCTAAATAAACATGTTCTGAAAATGTTTTTTTGATCTTTATTAAATAAATATTACTTCTTTTCAAATCCCCACTTCTCTTTGCAATTCCTTTGGGCACAGGCAGTGTTTTCACATTTGTGGTTTCCACTTGCACTGGGTTCCTGGGGCTGAGGGTCCCTCTGCAGGGGGGGGGGTTCCACTGTCCCTGCATTTGTGTTCCTGGGCTGGTATCCCCAAGAGCAAAGCTTTCACCAGCAGGGAGGGGTCTGGCAGCAGCAGTAGCAGCCCCTGCAGCAATGCCACCCAAGCAAAGGAAACCTGCTCCCCCTCCTGCTGCTACAGGGACTCCTGGGCAAGAGCCAGCATCAGGCACAGGGATGCAAAATCCACCTCCATTATCTGAAGGCCTTGACATCCTTGGGAACTGTGTGGCCTGGGGTGCTGCAGGGGTTGATGTTTAAGGCTTGGAGCCTCCAAAGGCTCTGGGCTTTGCTCCCCTCCTGCTTTGTGCAGGATCCCTGTGCCCGGGATCCTCACCCTGCCCACATTCCTGCAGCCCACAAATGCGCCCACGCCCCATTACAGGTGGCAGTGGCAAATCCCACAAACCACAGGAAATTCCCCCACAGTAACCACAGCAGTCATTGTTGGGAGGGCTACAAGGGGGAAGCCAGCACCAGCACATTTTTAAAAAGTGGATTCAGGGAAGATGTGATGTCTAGAAGCTCTGGCAGTGCCTGGTGTGCAGGTGAGACTGTGGGGACACAGTACCTGGCTCAGGCCAGCCCTCAGCCCCTCAGAGCTGATCTCAAGGGCTCTGCTCAAAAAGCAGTTGCAGAGCAGTTGCTGCAGATATTTCAAAGGACTAAATGTCATTCAAAGGAGCCACATTGCCAATTTAGTTTCAGTGTCGTGGCATGAGAAGCCATGAAGGTGCCTCTGAATGTGCACTCAGTGCACTTCCACCTCCATCCCAAAGGGATCACAAGGGACAGAGCCTGCTCTCAGCACTGCTGAGCTCCTAACCCAGCAATTAAGTCTCAGGAAGAGGCAGTAATTGAGTGCACCAGGGAACCTGGCCTCTAATAAAAGGCACGAATCCCACAGCCCACCCAAGCCAATGCCTTGTGTGTCTGTACCTTCTCCTTCTTCTCTCTTCTCTCGAGTCTCTTTGCCCATTTTCTCTGTCTGGGAGCTTGGCTTCTCTCTCTCCTGTCTGCAGGCTCAGCCTCACGTGTGGCCCTGCAGGAACAGCCTGACCTACAAACAAAAGGTCATGTTATTGCAGAGCTTTGGGAACAACTGGGAGCTGAAGGCACATGCTGTTCCCTGAGAGAAGGGGAGAAAAGCTCCATCCCAGACAGTGAGGAGTGGGGACTCCACCACTGACCCCCTCCCATCCTGCAGCATCCCTAAAGTGCTGCTTTTCCCTCCCAGAAATGCCACCATAGGTGTCCCTGTGCTGCCAGGCTGGCTCTGATCCATGGTGGAGGTGAAACCCTGAGCCCAGTTCCTTCCTCCCTGCCAGCCCAGTCCCAGGACAGCACTAAAACTCCACACCAGGACTGGATTTGGAGGCTACATGGAGAAAGGGGAATTGCTGCTGATTGGGGCAGACAGAACAAAATGCAGCTGCCAAAGGGAAATCAAAGCATCCCACAGAGTCCAGCCAGGTATGCTGCACTTCAAGGCTGTGCTGCTGTGGAAATACTGTATTAAAAGGAATTTATGATCACTACTATCTGCCAACAAAAATACACAGAATACATTCAGCTTCGGTTTTAAATGCAGAAAAGAAGAAATTCAGAGTGTTTTTCACCACAAACACATCTCAGCCCAGCCCAGCACTGGGGTGAAGAACAGGCAATATTTGGTTGTGACTTCTTGATGGCATTTCTTCTTCTGTTAATACAGGAATTCTGCCTGCCCAGGCTGCAGCTGAACAGCCACAGAGCTGCTCACAGATGGACAGACAGACCACAGCTGCTCACCCTCCTCCCTCCTGAGGAGGATTCCCTATTCAGCCTTTCCTTTCTCTCTTCCTTTTACCTAAAAAGATACCTGGGAGAGTAACTGCTTGCAGGAGACAGGGAGCATGTCCTGCCAAAGGGAAGTGAAGACAAGGGTAATTGTTTTGTTCAATAAATACATGTACTCACAGACAAAAAGCTCTGGATTGATCCCTCCCTGTTCAAGACCAAAGAGACATCTCCCTGATCAAAGGACCTGGTGCTTCCTACATAAGACTGGGATGTTTGTCACAATTCAGACAGAAACATTTCAAACCCTGTAGTCATCCAGTAGCTATAAATGCATTTAGAAAAAGCAGGAAAATCCATCTGGGAGGATTTCCTACTAGAACAAGGTTTGCATTTCTGGTAGACTCTCCTTTTCTCCATCAGTCCTGTCCTCTGGAAGCTGCATATGAGAGGACAGGTGTGATTATCTCCCCATCTTAAACAATGGCAGGACAGGCTAGATGTGCCTCCTCCACACTTGGAATGCTTTCCATGCCCTCCTCCTGCTCCTTTAACTTGTGATACACAGGACCTTTCATCTCTGGCTATCCATGGGAGCATCCTCCCACGCTGAGGAGCTGGGCTCAGCAGGAGTTTGGTGCCATCACCAGCCTGTGCCCCTCGCTGGTGCTGGAGCTGGGTCATGCTGCTCAGGAAGGAGTCTGTGGAATCTCCATGGAAAGGGCAACAGCACATCTCCTGTCCCTGGCTCAGACAGGGCTCTGCCAGCAGGGAAAACACAGCAATGATGACCTGGTGCAGCAGGAGATGTCCCTGCCCAGGGCAGGGGGGTGGAAGGAGATGAGATCTAAGGTCCCTTCCATCCCCAGCTGCTGTAGGATCAGATGCCATTGTGTGCTGGGGGAGGACAACTCCCTCCTCCACAGCTATGAATGCACTCAGGGTGAAGTGAGGGCTGAGCAGGTGCCTCACCCCATAACCAGAGCCTTTCCTGATTGTTAAATAGTGCTGGGACAGCCAGCTGACAGTGACTCCCTTTTCTTCAGCTCTATAAACACACTCAGAGCACTGCTGAGCAGCTGCCTCACCCCATAACCAGAGCCTTTCCTGATTGTGTCACCAGCCCTGAGCCAGACAGGTTACAAGTGACTTCCTTTTCTTCAACTCTATAAACACACTCAGAACACTGCTGAGCAGGTGCCTCACCCCATAACCAGTGCCTTGGTTCTCATGGTGCTCATGAGCTCCTCACCCAGCACAGCCAAATTGCAGAGGCTGCATCAGCCAAGACACAAACCCTTCCTGCTCCTGTTCTGCACACTAAATGAGACTTAACCAAGAGCATCCCAACCCCAGAGCAAAACGTGGATGAATTTAAGGAGCTCCAGGGATTTCTCCTTACTGCACAGCAGCCCAGGTTCATGGCACAGCAGGATAAACACACTGCTTTAATAAATAAACCATGGAAAACATCTTTGTTTTCAATAAAAAGATTGACATTGCCTCTTGAAAATGTTACAGCTGTTCAAGGAAGGTCTTCTGTCTTATTTAGTTTGGGGTATTTTGAAGTCAAAAGTGTGTTTGAGGGTGGGCTGACTTGAATAATGTGATTAAAATTGCTGATTTAGACGAGTAAGCTGGAAATCCTGAATTTTAAGCATGTTTCAGTGTGTAGCTTCTAGACATTTCCCTTTAAAATAGTTGATTCTCTTTGATTCGTATAATTTGATACTATTCAACAACTGGGAGCACACACTGGAGCAATACATATGTAAGCAATTACACAGCTTCACATGCTGCTAAAACAGAATCATTCTGTTAATAGCTTTTTCCCGAGAGAAATTAATTTTTTACTTATTGTTTGCATTAAGTTGCATTTGGGAAATGAAACTCAATTAAAAATATAGAAAAACATGCCTATATTTAAGCCACTTTGTACCATTTTTTTCTCCTGTCACATCAGACAAATAAAAGATGTGCATCCACAGGTAGGCACTGCATAGATGTGTTACTGAATGGTCCCTCTTCCCTGAGAGCTGCAAATCCTACAGCTGCCAGACCTCATCCCTTGCTCCTCATAAAGGGAGAGAAGAGTTTCCATTCTAATTAATTTCCCAGCTCTAAATCAACTACCCAGTGAGTAGAAATAGCTGTGAAATCCCCTCCATGAACCTGCCAGAAGGGCTCCAGCTGTGGAGGGGGAACAGCAAACTCCCGCCCCCACAATTGGTTTGGACTCCTTACCAGCTTTTTAACCACAACTACAATAAATTAAAACCAATTAAAAATAAGATCACAGAATCACAAAATTGTTTGGGTGGAAAGGAAACTTAAAAGCTCGTCAGTTCCACCCCATTCATGGCAGGGACACCTCCCCCTGTCCCAGGTGCTCCAACCCCAATGTCCAGCCTGGCCTTGGGCACTGCCAGGGATCCAGGGGCAGCCACAGCTGCTCTGGGCACTCCCCACCCTCCCAGGGAACAATTCCTCCCTAAAATCCCATCTGGAGCTGCTCCCAGTTTGAATAGATGTTACTGCATGGCTTTGGGATGATGGATCAAGAGAAAGCCCCAGGGTTTAGCAGAGCTCACAGTGCCTCTGTTGGGGATGTGCCACCCACCTGCCCTTCAATCACTCAGCTGCCTCACAGCCAAAAAGAGTGTCCAACAGATAAAGCACTCCCAGAGGATAAAACCCTTGTCACTGCACGAATGACAAGGTCTTTATTGGGAATAAATGTCAAAGCAGAGTGGCAGTGTTTATTTTCCAAGCAGGAGACACTGATCCTGTGGCAGCACTGCAGGGATGGTTTTACTCCTGTTCTCATTTAATCCTTTATCAGCTCTGAGCACCAGGCTTTGGTCTCCCATGCCAGCTCTGACTGATACTGGTGTCCCCACAAGCTGTCCCCACCCCTGGGTGCTGCCCCATGCTTCTGCAGCCCAAAGCACCTGGAGATCCCCCTGAGCATAGCACTCGTTTATTGGGATGTGCTCTGTCCATAAAGTTGCCTAAAGAGATGCTGAGGAAGACTAATTTATAGCCCCATTCTTTTAATCTTGGTCAGCCAGATTTTTTCGACATCTGTTTATATCTCCTTATAATATATTGGCTAGAGCAGCAGCACCAGGCAGCAGCTCACTGGCAGGGGCTCTGCTGACATTTATAAACCAGAGAGATTTCTTTTGTGTGCTTTATGTTATCAGCTAAACCTGTCCACTTAAATTATTGCCTTGTAACCAAATCACAACTATCTGTTACTCCACTCCCTGCACGTTTCCCAGGCTCTATACCAATATCAAGCTTTGCAGAGGCTGAAAACAAGATGATAAATAAATAAACAAATGGAAAACAGGACATGCTTCCTCCAGGCTCACAACTGAGGGGGGATCAGGCACGTTGTGCACCACATTACTAAAGGCAGAGGGCTGCTGTGTGGAATATGCAGCATGCAGTGATATCCAAAAAACCCATCTCTCTTTTCCTAGACCAGCCAAACGACCAGTTGTGTTTCCTCACTAAAGGAGAAAGGTTTCATCCTGCCCAGCTCCTGTCCAGCACATCGTTCCACATGCTGCTGGCCACAGGTGAGTTTGTGTTCCAGCATGGGAACAGGGCTGAGCCCCTACTCTGCAAAGCTACAGGCGGGGAGGTTGGACATCATACACTAACCTGCAAACCTCCCCCCAAGGGCTGTGCAATCACTCATTGGCTCCTGGTAGTGGCTCCCATCCAATGGATCCCATCCCATGGATCCCATCCCAGGATCCCATCCAATTGCCATCCCATGCCATCCCATGCCATCCATGCCATCCCATGCCCCATCCCATCCCATCCAATCCCATCCCTTCCCATCCCATCATCCCATCCCATCCATCCATCCCATCCCATCCCATCCCATCCCATCCCATATCCCATCCCATCCATCCATCCCATCCCATCCCATCCCATCCCATCCCATCCCATCCCATCATCCCATCCCATCCCATCCCATCCCATCCCATCCCATCCATCCCATCCCATCCCATCCCATCCCATCC
>NW_027635824.1:0-70839 GCF_903797595.1 Erithacus rubecula
CCAAGGGCAGCTGGAGCAGTCAGCGCCCCTTTCAGCCTCGGGGGCCCGGAGCCCGCTCAGCACCAACCTCCCGCACCCCTCCAGGCTGCCGGGGGTCCCCCGGCTCCGGGATCGCCCCTCTGTGCTCTCCTCGCTCCGGGGCTCCCGCCTTCCCCCCCGGCTCTGCCAGGGATCCCCAGACACGAAACTGCCCCGTCCCCGCCGATACCGGGCGATCCCACATGGGAGCGGCCAAGACCTCGAGAGGGGCATTTCCGGCTCGGCTTTGGGGTCCTGCAAGATCCAAACATCCCCTGAACCGCAAAATGAAACCCTCCTGGAGCCCCCCCCCCCCCCCCCCCATGATGGATTTGGGGCGAGCACCACCTCCCCATTCACCTGCGGGTTTTTGGGGGGCGATGCTGCCGGACCCGGGGGAGCTGCGACCTCAGCGAGCACAAGGGAGACGCACGTGGCTCTAAAACCGCTCCTCCTCTTCCTGCCACTCCTCCTCCTCTCCCAGCGCAGCCAGAGCCGCTGGAACTGGGGTGCCCAACGCCATGAGCAACCTCCAGGTCCCTCCCAGGACCCCTCAAATCCCTGGAATCGAGCGTCCCCCGCATCCCCTGAAAGATCCCCCCGTGTCCCCAAGCAGGTCGTTATTTAACATCTCTATTTTTACCCTGGTTTTGGGTGTTTGGGAAGGACAAAGAGAAATGCAGAGAAAATCCAGGCCACGGGGAGGATGTGCAGCCCCCAGCCAGGTGTCTTCCCAACACGGATCAGCAGCACCAGGGCTCAGGGGGGCTCTGCCCACCGGGGGTCCCTGGGGATCATCCAGCGCGGATCCTGCCATGGGGATGGAGCTGCAGCAGGGCACTGTCTTAGTTTGACAGACAGGTGTCTGCTGAGGAGCTCTGGAGCTTCTCTTGAATCAGAAAATGTAAACTCCCTCCCTCTAAATTAATATGACTTGGAATTAAGGAGCTCCCTGGCAAAGATATGGGATTTAGAATAGCAGTTTTTATCTGAGAAGATGAAAATAAAAGTATAGTAATATAAAGACCAAGACACTGGCAAGGTCAGAATGTAACCTGTAACCCTGTTGCTCAGGGTGTTGGTTACAGTCTGAATAATGGTACCTATAGTTTTCTTGGAGTGACAGATGTGTTTTTTTTGGAGCAATGATTTTGCAGGAGGTTGTAGTTACTTTTTTAACATCTAGTAATGATGAAGATAGGCCTGATCTTCTTCTGGGAATTTAGTGGGAAAGGCTGCTCTGATGTTTCAAATTTCAGATTTTATTTAGTCTGGAATTACTTGGCCTTTCTCCTTGTGTGGAGCATCTTCCATAAGGTATAACTCCTTGTGTGGAGGAGTTCTGAGGGATGGTCATGGAAGAGATAAGGAGCCCTGCTCCACCTGGTTTCAGCAGATGGTGATAGAATGTATACTTCTGCTTGCATCTTGCATGGCAATTTAAGACATGATCTACTCCTTATTCTGTTACCATCTGCATCCTTCCTAAATTAATACCTGCTTTCAACTCTGCTATATATTTTTATCCACTGTGATACTTTACACAGAGTTCTCACTTAAGATTAGGTTTCTTTATCTTTCTGAGTTTCTTTACCTTTCTGCATCACCTACTAAGTGTAATTAGGTTTTTGAACAAAGACAATTGTACAGGTCTGCCTTTGCTTGAGGTGGGCCTAATCTAAACTGTCTTAAAATACCTTTTACATGTACTACAGGGACTTTATCCCCATCCACTGTGTGCAAGGCTTCAGACTGGGCAGGACTTGCTTGAGTGATGGACTTTCAGGTGTTGACTATTTAGGTGGCTTTTGTTAAGTTCATTTCTCAATTTTGGGATGTTTCCCTGCCAAGTGCCTTTAGGGTAATTTTAAGTAGTCTTTTGTACAGTTCAATTTTGCTGGCAGCTGGTGTGTGATAAGGGATATGATCTATTTATTCAATATCCTGGTTTTTGGCTGAGGTGTTTCTAAGGCTGTTCTTGAAATGAGTTCTATTGTCTGACGATTCTCTCAGGGGTGCTGTGTCTTTATAGGACTTGCTTTTTTGGGCTTCAGATGGTGTTTTGAGTAGTAGTCTGAGGTACAGGGTAGGTTTCTAATGATCTAGTGCTGGCTTCTACAATTGTGCTCACGTAGCACTTGCCTTGGGGGGTTTGAGGCAGTGTGATGTAGTTCATTTGCTCGGCTTCTTTATACTTATATTTGAAATACTGCCCCCCATATTATAGAGGCCTTATTGACTTGGCTTGCTTGATTTTAGCACGTCTTACAGTTATGGATAACTTGAGAAATGCAATTTATAGTTAAATCTGCTTTTCAATGTTGTTCCTACTTATAGGTGGCATTTTTGCCGTGATAGCTTGAGTCAGTGTGGGCCTATTGAGCTAGGAACAACTCTCCCTTATTTAAATTTATTTGTGACATCTCTGTTTTTGCAGCTTGATCTACTTGCTCCTTGTTTTAGTGTTCTTTATTAGCCTGACTTTTGAGGACGTGGCCGTCTACATGATGGACTTTTACAGATAGTTTGTCTGAGTGGCAATGTTTTTCCACTCATCAGCAGCCTCAATTGGTTTTCCTTTATGTTGCTAGCTGGCCTTTTTTTACCTTTCTAGCTCACTCCACAGAGCATTGGTTACTATTTATGATTCAGTATAAAGGTAGAACTTTGTCCAGTTCTCTCTTTCAGCAGTGTCCAGGGCCAGCTGAATGGCTTTGAGTTCAGCAAGTGCACTTGATTCACCTTCTCCTTCAGTAGCTTGTGTGACTCGTCGTGTGGGGCTCCCTGCGGCCACTTTCCACTTCTGGTTCATCAACCATGAGACAGAAACTGTCAGTGACAAGAGCACAGTGTGTTTGTTTTGCTGGTAGTTAATTGTATGGTGGAGCTTTTTAGCCTGGGTTATTTGTTTCTGCTCCTTTTTGTTAGTGAGACTAAGGTTTTTATCTTGTGGCCGGTTTTAAGTGTTGTTAAAATTTCAGGGTGATTTGTGTTTCTAATCCGGCCGTGCTGTGTGATGAGAGCAATCCATGGGCTCCATGTGGTGTGGGTGGCGTGGTGGGTTGAGGAGCCTTTTCTTTAACCACCCACCCCAGCATCGGGAGTCAGGGTGCCAGGAGGAGTTGTGCTTTTGTGATAATTTCTTTTGAGGTGGCTTCAACTTTCCTATTATAGGCAGCTAAGATTTTGTTGAGTTTTTGGGGGTTTTTTTGTGAGTATAGTTTGCTTCAGACTTTCTGTAACTTTGACTCCAGAATTCTAGTGCTCGCCCTCGAGTCTCCCTAGGCACCTTCTGCTAAAGACTCCAGGACAAACCATTGTTCTTGGCTGCAGAGTAAAGCACATTCCTCACCTCTGGTCTTACCCTGACTGGGCCAAGGGCACTGCATGAGCGATTTTCTGCTTGGTCTGGGTGAAGGTTTGTTGCTGTTCACGGCCACAGCTGGAATTGTTCTTCTTAGGGTGAGCAGGTAGAGAGGGCTCACAATGTGGCTGCACTCAGGAATGCATTCTCTAAAAACCTATGGCCCCTAGGAAAGCTTGTGTTTCCTTCTTGCTGCTTGGTGGAGACATTGTGATGACCTCATTGATCATTTCAGTGGGGATCTGGCTCTGTCCATCTTGCCACTCTCCTCCCAGGAACTGGATCTCTCAGGCAGGTCCCTTGACTTTGCTCTTCTCGATGGGAAAACCTCCTTCCAGCAGAATCTGGATGATCCTCTCTCCTTTCTCAAATGCTTTTATTGCCCTGTTCCTGCACACAATGATGTTATTGATGTATTGCAGATGTTTTGGAGCTTTCCCCTTTTCCAGTGCAGCCTGGATCAGCCCGTGGCAGATGGTGGGGCTGTGTTTCCACCCCTGGGGCAATCGGTTCCAGGTGTGCTGTACGTCCCTCCAGGTGAAAGCAAACTGAGGCCTGCACTCTGCTGCCAAAGGAATGGAGAAAAATGCATTGGCAATGTCAATGGAGCCACTTTGCTGCCTTGGGCTCCAGCTCCTCCTGGAGATCCAGCGTGTCCGGCACGGCAGTGCTCAGCACTGGAGAATCAACGACTGGGAGAGAGAGGGGGTCTACTGACTGCTGATCAGAATCCAAATTTACTCTCAGCTGCATGTGCTTATATATAATTTTTAGGAAATCTGGTATTTTTCTACCACATCGGTTGGATTAAACATCACACAGGCAAACTTACACATTTTGCAACATTTCTATTTGATTCATTCTTCTTTCCTGTCCCCAGTCTTGATCCAATCTTCATGGACCCTTCAAAGCTCTGTTTGCTCCTGCCAAGGGATCTTGGTTATCAAGCTGCTTATGCTTATTAAATCCACAGTACTCTGTCTTAGCTCCCACAGTGGAGTCACTTCATTCAAGGCACAATAGCCTACAGTCAATTTCTATTGTCTGTCAGACTTGCCCATAGGCGAACTGGGGCTGTTGAAGGGTGAGTGGGTTTTACTGTGCACCCTTTGACATTCTAGCCAAAGTTTTATGGGTGGGGATAATGGCATCTTGATTCATCTGATACTGCTGGCTGTGTGCTGTTGAGGTGTGTCATGATCCGCCCAACCCGAGTGGGAGTCGTGACTGGTTCTTTTATGGATCTCAGAGTGCAAAAGACACAGCAGGGGACAAAAGCAGTTTGCTTTAACATAAATGCACTTTATTTAATGCTGACCAAAATGGACTAGGGGAAGAGAGAGAGAGAGAGAGAGAGAGAAAGGGGGGTCAGGATTATAGCTATCAAGACGGGCAGACGAATCCTTGTGGAGCAGCCAATAGCTGTCTGTTGCTGTCTGGACTTTTATAGTCCTTTCCCAAAGCAAGTGGCTTCTGGCCAAAAGGTGGGAAGATTTATGGACTATTGTATGTGGAGATAATTACCCTGAGGAACAGGTGGAAACAGGACGTTTCAAGGCACACCAAACCATCTTTGTTGTTATGAACACACACAGGGCAGCCCATACTGACTAGTCCATTGTTCTTCCATCTGTGGGAGCTTTGTTGAGTCAGCGCCCCGTGACTAGTTGTCATGAGAAAGCAGTCCTGGTAGGCATCACCTGCGGAACAGTCACTTGGCGTTCCTCCCATCCCTGGCCAGCGCAGGCCTCAGGTGAGGGTTATTGAGCAGAAACAGACGAGAGGCTCAGATGGACTCTCACAACAGGGAATATGGAAATAGCAACTGGAGAGAGAATATGGGATGGAGATACAGAGGATGGGACAGAGAACAGAAAGGGCCGATGGAAAGATTTTGTGTCAGAGGGGCTCTTAGTGCCTGTCCCTCGAGAGGCCTGGGGTGAGGAGAGCAAGCGGAGCCGTGCAGCCCAGGGCCGCTCCGTGCCTCGTCTGCCTCCCTGCAGGGCCAAGCCCCCGTGGGACACGCGGCTTCTCCCGCCCAGGCCCTCCATGGGCAGCCGTGTGCCCCCAGGAAACGTCCCTCCCGCTCCAGGCGGGCGCTGCGGGGGCTGTTCCGCTGTCCCTGCCTGAGGCCACGGCCCGAGGAGTAGCACAGACACGGCAGTGACAGCAGCCATTGCTCCATAGCTGCCCTCCCTGCAGGGCTGCAGCGCCCATGGCTCTCTGAACAACTGCACCGGGCACCAACAGGAACAGGAACAGTGTCCCAGTGATGTGTCCAAGGCAGGAATGTGACACACACACACCAAAGGCATTGCAGCAGCAGCCAACGTTACCGAGGCCTTGGCTCCTTCTCTAGCTGAGAAGGCACATGCGGGTCATTGTCACTGCTCGAGCTCGTTGCCACCCGGCCAAGCAGCCAAGAGCAGCTGAACCCCCAAGGGCCTGGGCCTGCTCTCCAACCGGCCCCACCGGCCCAGTTACACCATCAACGGGATTACACAATCTATCACATTCAGTTATAAAGGTGAAATCTTTTATAACTGTGAGGCCTCCAGGCCAGCTGTAGGCCACCAGAGAACAGGAGTGTGGAGAAGATGGAGATGGCAAAAAGGTGACGAAATGACAATGACAAAGAGTAACATGAAGATCACAGAGGCAATGAGGAGGATAAAGACATTGAAGAAAACAAAGATGACAAGAACAGTAAAGAAGACAGAGATGAAGGAGGTGAAGATAATAACAAAGACAAAGAGAAAAGGCAGAAGACTATTTTAAAAATAAATTGAAGAGAAAGAGTAGGACAGGAATAAGGTATTAGCAATACGTAGAGGAAGAGGAAAAGGACTAGGACTAGGAATTTAGGAATACATAGAAGAGGGATAGGAGGAGTTATTTAGGAATACATAGAAGAAGAGGAATTAGAACTTAAAAGGCTAGAGAAGAGGAATAGTGATATGAATAGTAAATTTAGAATCCATAGAAGAGGAGTAATAGGAACAAGGGTTTGAAAACCCATAGGATAGGAAGAGGAATGTTGAGTACAATGGTAAGATATGTAGATGAGGAAACGAGGAGGGAGAATTATGAAAATAAGCAGAATTTGAATTATGATTTAGAACTCCCTTAATGTAGTGAAAACCGAGTAAATAAGTAAATGTCACAAGTTATTTCTGCATTCCAATAAAACTGTTTTGCACAAGAGCAAATTGTCCAGATTTCCTTTCTCCTCTCTCCAAACCATTGATGGATTTCCCCCTTCAGTCCCAGTGCCCTGGGAGCAGTGACTGCTAAGTCCTAGTCCCTGTGGAAGAGTACTCAGATAGAACATGGAAAGTTTGGAACCAGCTGAGATTGAGCTCTGCTCCCACAGAATGAGGGCGGGCATGAGAGGGAACAGCCTCCAGCTGTGCCCCAGTCGAGGGTCGGGTTGGATATTGGGAACAATTCATGCCTGGAAAGCCATTTCCAGCCCAGGGCAGTGGGAGAGACCCCATTGCTGGAGGGATTTCAAATCCACATGGATTTGTGGGGACCTCGATGAAAGGTTGTGGCCCTGGTAGGACCGGGAGTCGTAGGGATGGATCTGCAAGGTCATTTCCAGCCAAAATGATTCTGTGACTCCATCAGCCCCCACCTGCAGAGCTGCATCCAGCACCAGAATCAAGGTCAGAATGTGGAGCTGCTGGAGCAATCCCAGAGGGGGTCATGGAGATGCTTTGATACACTTTGTTTCCCTTAGGTCTACTATTTCTCAAAAAGATATTATATATATCATTGAAATTAATAAGAAGGACTTGCTGTTGTTTTAGATTATGGAGCACGATTAGGTAATAAAAAAAAGATCAGTGATAATCTGAGGGATTATATAACATGGTATTATATTCATGGAACTTGAACACAATCCAAGACGTCATTTTTATTTGTGTTGTTAGCAGTCCATGTGCGATAGGCTGTTCACTGCAAATTGAGTCTGGAGACCATTGGAGGATGAGATGAGAAGCTGCAAGGGCACAGCTGCTTCAGCATGGTGATCAGCACGGCTGCAGAGGAATCTCAGCTCCAGCTCCTGGAGCAGCTCCTGCCTGGCCAACTCCACTGACCCTGCTGTCTCCACATTGCTTCCCTCATATGTTCTCACTTCTTCCTCTTCCCTGGCTAGGAAAAACTCTGTGTGTGGTTTTGTTTTTTTTTTTTTTTTTTTAAGTTTTTTTCTAAATACATTATAATTGAGGAGTTCCCACCCCTCTTCATGACCCAGCCTTGGTCAGCAGCGTGTCCATCATCAGAGCCATCAGGAATTGGCTCTGCCAGACATGCTGGAAGCTCGCAGCAGCTTCTCACAGCAGCCACCTCTGTGGGGCCGTCACTGTCAAGAGCCAGGCCCTGCCAAACCAAAACTGTCCCCAAGGCCGGGCCTGCTCCGGGCCCGTTCCCGGCTGCCCCGCTGCTCTTGGGGTGCCGGGGTGGCCCTTGGTGACTCGGGCACTCTGTGTTGGGCCCTTGATGACACAGGACATGGTGGTGGCCAGAGAGCCTTGGGACAGCAGAGAGTCCCGCCCTGGCTGAGGGTTTCTAGGGGCACTGCAGGGCCCGGGGTGCCCAGTGCCAGGAGAGCCGCTCCAGCAGGAGGAAGCAACTCCCGGGATCTGTCTGTGCAGATGCCCAAGGTGACAGATGAGCACAAAGCCACCAAAGGCAGCCCCAGCCCTGGCACGGCCCTGGGGCCAATTGCTCGTGCCTGGCCAGCGCAGCTGCACACCCAGGGCTCTGCAGCCTGGGGCTGGGGCTGGCGTGTGCCAGCGTGGCCAAAGCCTCTCAGGGCTCTGGGCACAGCACGGGCCACAAGGCCACGGGTCCGGGGCTGCTCCCAGACAGTTCCTGGCTGTTCCACTGCTCGTGGAATGCTGGGTGTGGCCCTTGGTGACACAGGCGCTTTGTGTCCTGGACTACTGTGATGTGGGACATGATGGTGGCCAGAGATCATTGTGACATCAGGGAGCCCCACCCTTAACTCAAGGTATTTAAGGAGTGCAGAGCCCTGGAGTGCTCAGTCCCAGGAGCGCCGCTCTGTGAGGAGGAAGCAGCTCCCTGGACCTGTCTGCAGTTGAGAGCAGTAGATATTGTGGAGAAGATGGAAAACCCCAACTCCCAGGCCACCCATGGCCCACTGCTGAGCCTGCGGAGGAGGCCTGGTGTGAAGGATGAGGCAGGAAGTAGAGGCCAGCGGATGGAGAAGGCCAGGATCTTTGCTCTGCCAAGGGAGCCGTCTCCATCCCACACCTCCTCCTCCTCCTCCTCATCCTCATCCTCTTCCTCGCTGGTGCCCATCAAGCTGCCACCAGTGCACCTCGGGCAGCCAAAGGTGGGACCCAGAAATCTTGGATCCCTCACGGTCCCAGAGGTGCAGCCCCGGCTGCTACAGGCAGCGCCGCAGGGCAGCCGCAGCCAGGCCCTGTCCCTCTGTGGGGACAGTCTGCCACCGCTGCCACCTGTGCCACGGCCGCCAGCACTGCCCCGCCTGCTGAGCCCCAGGGACACTGAGAGCCGGGGCACAGAGCTGGGCAGTGCAGGGGAGAAGGGGCCGCAGCCCTGCAGCCCCTGTCCTCGGCAGCCACACAGCCCCGTGCCCAGGGTGCTCCTGCCCCCGCTCAGGGTGGCCCAGGAGGGCACAGCCCGTGTGTCCCCGAGCTGGCAGCTGCTGCCTGTGCCACCCATCCCCGCGGGGGCTGCAGCCATGGGGCGCAGCCTCAGGGGCACAGTGCCTGACAGACAGAATAATGACTGCAAACGTCCCCAAGAGGAAAATGGCAGGTACAAGAGTCTGTTTGAAGTGATAGAAGAGTTTGAGCTCTTTCAAGGGGACAGCCAGAGTGAGCAGGAGCTGTCCCCAGAGGAAGATGACAGGGAGCTCTCTCCAGAGGACAGTGACACAGATTCAGAGCTGTCTGAAGAGGAAGAGGCCATAGGGGTCACTTCAGGGGAGAGCATAAGTGAAGAGGATCTGTCCCAAGTGGAGGAGATCACTAAATTTGGTGTAGAGGACAGCAGAAGATACAAGCAGCTGTCCCCAGTGGAAGAGGAGATTGAGGTCAGTCCAGAGGACAGCAGGAGTGACCAAGACCTTTCCCCAGTGGAAGAAGACATTGAGGTCAGTCCAGAAGACAGCACAAATGACCAGCAACTGTCCCCAGTGGAAGAGGAGATTGAGGATGGTCCAGAGGTCAGCACAAATGACCAAGAGCTGTCCCCAAGGGAAGATGAAAGCAAGCTCTTTCCAGTGGAGAGCATAAGGGATGAGCAGCTAACCCAAGTAGAAGAGGCCATTGAGCTCTCTCCACGGGAAAGTGACACTGAGCCAGAGCTGTCCCAAGAGGAAGAGGCCAGAGAGGTCACTTCAGGTGACAGCACAAGTGACCAGCAGCTGTCCCCAGTGGAAGGGGACATCAGTGTCATTTCAGGGGACACCCCGACTGATGGGGACATGGCCTCAGTGGAGAAGTATATTGAGATCATTCCAGGGGATAGCATGAGTGAGAAGGATCTGTCCCCAGGGGAAGAGGCCATTGAGGTAATTTCAGCAGACAGCACAAGTGACCAGGAGCTGTTCCAAGTTCAAGAGACCATCGTGGTCCTTCCAATGGACAACCCGACTGATGAGGAGCTGCCCTCAATGGAAGAGGCTGTCGAGGTTGGTCCAGAGGACAGCACAGGTGACCAGGAGCTGTGCAAATTTACAGAGTCCATTGAGCTCGTCCCAGGGGACAGCAAGGGTGACAAGGAGCTGTCCCTGGGTGTAGAAAACCTTGAAGATCCATTCCAAGGGGGAGAGAGTGACAAAGAACTGCCCCAAGGGGATTACTGCAAGGATGAGAAGCTTTCCCCAAAAGATGTCAAATATGAAACAGAGCTGAGCTTTGGGGAAGCCTGCAATGTCCAAGACATGTTCCCACAGGATGCAGATGACAACAAACAGCTCTCCCTGTGGGAAGAACGTGAGCAGGAGGAGGTAGCAAGGAGGGCCCTGCTCGGTGGTAGGGACAGAGATTCAAGCTCATCACCTGAACTGAAATCACTGGAGACACGGAGCCCACTCAGTGTCCTGTTCAATACTCCGCCCAGCAGCCAGGCTCAGATCTCCATGAGCCAGAACAGCACCAGGGAGCCCCTGAGCCAGGCTGTGCCGGAGATGCAGGCACTGAGGCAGCAGCAGCAGGAGCAGGGTGCCCTGGAGCACTGGATTGCTGCAGAAAGGGAAGCAGCAGTTTCCCCAGGAAGGGAAGGGAGCTCCGTGCCTGCCCCGCACAGACCCCCCAGGAAACGTCCCTCCCGCTTCAGGCGGGCGCTGCGGGTGCTGCAGGGGCTGTTCCTGTGTCCCTGCCTGAGGCCGCAGCCTGAGGAGTGACACAGACAGGGCACCACAGCACAGATTGCTCCAGAGCCTCCCTCCCTGCATGGCTAAGGGCACCCGGGGCTGCCAACATCCATGGGAGCAGGGGCACAAACAGGAACAGGAACAGTGTCACAGTGATGTGTCCAAGGCAGGAATGTGACACACACACACACCAAAGGCATTGCAGCAGCAGCCAACGTTACCGAGGCCTTGGCTCCTTCTCTAGCTCAGAAGGCACATGCGGGTCATTGTCACTGCTCGAGCTCGTTGCCACCCGGCCAAGCAGCCAAGAGCAGCTGAA
This sequence comes from Erithacus rubecula, assembly GCF_903797595.1. Lineage (NCBI taxonomy): Eukaryota > Metazoa > Chordata > Aves > Passeriformes > Muscicapidae > Erithacus > Erithacus rubecula. The sequence goes on from NW_027635824.1 coordinate 11,077, forward strand.
CCCCCAAGGGCCTGGGCCTGCTCTCCAACCGTCCCCACCGGCCCAGTTACACCATCAACGGGATTACACAATCTATCACATTCAGTTATAAAGGTGAAATCTTTTATAACTGTGAGGCCTCCAGGCCAGCTGTAGGCCACCAGAGAACAGGAGTGTGGAGAAGATGGAGATGGCAAAAAGATGATGAAGATGACGACGACAAAGAGGAACATGATAACCACAGAGGCAATGACGAGGATAAAGACATTGAAGAAAATGAAGATGACAAGGACAGTAAAGAAGACAGAGATGAAGGAGGTGAAGATAATAACAAAGACAAAGAGAAAAGCAAGAAGACTATTTTAAAGATAAATTGAAGAGCAACAGTATAACAGAAATAAGATATTAGCAATACGTAGAGGAAGAGGACTAGGACTAGGACTAGTAATTTAGGAATACATAGAAGAAGAGGAATTAGAATGTAAAAGCCGAGAGAAGAATAATTCTAATATGAATAGTAAATTTAGAATCCATAGAAGAAGTGTAATGGGAACAAGAATTTGAAAATCCATAGGATAAGAAGAGGAATGTTAAGTAGAATGGTAAAATACGTACATGAGGAAACGGGGAGGCAGAATAATGAGAATAAGCAGATTTTTAATTATGATTTAGAACTCCATTAATGTAGTGAAAACCTAGTAAATAAGTAAATGTCATGAGATACTTCTACATTCCAATAAAACTGTGTTGCACAAGAATACAGTGTCCAGATTTCCTTTTTCCTCTCTCCAAGCCATTGATGGATTTTCCCCTTCAGTCCCAGTGCCCTGGGAACAGTGTCTGCTAAGCCCCAGTGTCTGTGGAAGAGTGCCCAGCTAGAACATGGAAAGTTTGGAGCCAGCTGACATTGGGCTCTGCTCCTAACAAATGAGGGCAGGCACGAGAAGGAACAGCCTGCAGCTGTACCCCAGTCGAGGGTCGGGTTGGATATTGGGAACAATTCATGCCTGGAAAGCCATTTCCAGCCCAGGGCAGTTGTGGAGTCCCCATTGCTGGAGGGATTTCAAATCCACATGGATTTGGGGGGACCTGGATCAGGGGTGGTGGCCCTGGCAGGAGCGGGAGTCATAGGGCTGGATCTGCAAGGTCATTTCCAGCCAAAATGATTCTGTGACTCCATCAGCCCCCACCTGCAGAGCTGCATCCAGCACCAGAATCAAGGTCAGGATGTGGCGCTTCTGGAGCAATCCCAGAGAGGGTCATGGAGATGATTTGATACACTTTGTTTCCCTTAGGTCTACTACATTACTGAAATGAATAAGAAGCACCTGCTGTTGTTTCAGATTATGGAACAACTTTAGGTAATGTAAAATGATCAGTCAAAATCCCAGAGATTATATGACAAGATATTTAATTCATGGTACTTGAGGACACTCCAAGAAGTCATTTTTATTTGTGTTGTGAGCAGTCCATGTAGGATAGGTTGTTCCCCATAACTTGAGTCTGGAGAGCATTGGAGGATGAGATGAGAAGCTGCAAGGGCACAGCTGCTTCAGCATGGTGATCAGCACGGCTGCAGAGGAATCTCAGCTCCAGCTCCTGGAGCAGCTCCTGCCTGGCCAACTCCACTGATCCAGGTGTCTCCACATTGCTTGCCTCATATGTTCTCACTTCCTCTTCCTCTCTGGTTAAGCAACAAATGTGTGTGCGCCTTTTTTTCCCCTGTTTGTTTTTAATTTTTCTCTAAATACATTAGAATTGAGGAGTTTCCCACCCCACTCCAAGGCCCCGTCTTGGTCAGCAGTGTGTCCATCATAAGAGCCATCAGGAATTGGCTCTGCCAGACATGCTGGAAGCTCGCAGCAGCTTCTCACAGCAGCCACCTCTGTGGGGCCGTCACTGTCAAGAGCCAGGCCCTGCCAAACCAAAACTGTCCCCAAGGCCGGGCCTGCTCCGGGCCCGTTCCCGGCTGCCCCGCTGCTCTTGGGGTGCCGGGGTGGCTCTTGGTGACTCGGGCGCTCTGTGTCGGGGCCTTTGATGACACAGGACATGGTGGTGGCCAGAGAGCCTTGGGACAGCAGAGAGTCCCGCCCTGGCTGAGGGTTTCTAGGGGCACTGCAGGGCCCGGGGTGCCCAGTGCCAGGAGAGCCGCTCCAGCAGGAGGAAGCAACTCCCAGGATGTGTCTGTGCAGATGCTCAAGGTGACAGACGAGCACAAAGCCACTAAAGGCAGCCCCAGCCCTGGCACAGCCCTGGGGCCAATTGCTCGTGCCTGGCCAGCGCAGCTGCACACCCAGGGCTCTGCAGCCTGGGGCTGGGGCTGGCGTGTGCCAGCGTGGCCAAAGCCTCTCAGGGCTCTGGGCACAGCAGGGGCCACAAGTCCACGAGTCCGGGGCTGCTCCCAGACAGTTTCTGGCTGCTCCACTGCTCGTGGAATGCCGGGGGTGGCCCTTGGTGACATGGGCGCTTGGTGTCATGGCCCTTTGTGATGTGGGACATGGTGGTGGCCACAGACCATTGTGACATCATGGGGCTCCACCCTTCACTGAGAGTATTTAATGAGCGCAGAGCCCTGGAGTGCTCAGTCCAAGGAGAGCCGCTCTCTAAGGAGGAAGCAGCTCCCTGGACCCGTCTGCACTTGAGGACGATAGCTATTGTAGACAAGATGGAGAACGCCAACTCCCAGGCCACCCATGGCCCATTGCTGAGCCTGCGGAGGAGGCCTGGTGTGAAGGATGAGGCAGGAAGTAGAGGCCAGCGGATGGAAAAGGCCAGGATCTTTGCTCTGCCAAGGGAGCCGTCTCCATCCCACACCTCCTCCTCCTCCTCCTCATCCTCATCCTCTTCCTCACTGGTGCCCATCAAGCTGCCACCAGTGCACCTCGGGCAGCCAAAGGTGGGACCCAGAAATCTTGGATCCCTCACGGTCCCAGAGGTGCAGCCCCGGCTGCTACAGGCAGCGCCGCAGGGCAGCCGCAGCCAGGCCCTGTCCCTCTGTGGGGACAGTCTGCCACCGCTGCCACCTGTGCCACGGCCGCCAGCACTGCCCCGCCTGCTGAGCCCCAGGGACACTGAGAGCCGGGGCACAGAGCTGGGCAGTGCAGGGGAGAAGGGGCCGCAGCCCTGCAGCCCCTGTCCTCGACAGCCACACAGCCCCGTGCCCAGGGTGCTCCTGCCCCCGCTCAGGGTGGCCCAGGAGGGCACAGCCCGTGTGTCCCCGAGCTGGCAGCTGCTGCCTGTGCCACCCATCCCCGCGGGGGCTGCAGCCATGGGGCGCAGCCTCAGGGGCACAGTGCCTGACAGACAGAATAATGGCTGCAAACGTCCCCAAGAGGAAAATGGCAGGTACAAGAGTCTGTTTGAAGTGATAGAAGAGTTTGAGCTCTTTCAAGGGGACAGCCAGAGTGAGCAGGAGCTGTCCCCAGAGGAAGATGACAGGGAGCTCTCTCCAGAGGACAGTGACACAGATTCAGAGCTGTCTGAAGAGGAAGAGGCCATAGGGGTCACTTCAGGGGAGAGCATAAGTGAAGAGGATCTGTCCCAAGTGGAGGAGATCACTAAATTTGGTGTAGAGGACAGCAGAAGATACAAGCAGCTGTCCCCAGTGGAAGAGGAGATTGAGGTCAGTCCAGAGGACAGCAGGAGTGACCAAGACCTGTCCCCAGTGGAAGAAGACATTGAGGTCAGTCCAGAAGACAGCACAAATGACCAGCAACTGTCCCCAGTGGAAGAGGAGATTGAGGATGGTCCAGAGGTCAGCACAAATGACCAAGAGCTGTCCCCAAGGGAAGATGAAAGCAAGCTCTTTCCAGTGGAGAGCATAAGGGATGAGCAGCTGTCCCAAGTAGAAGAGGCCATTGAGCTCTCTCCACGGGAAAGTGACACTGAGCCAGAGGTGTCCAAAGAGGAAGAGGCCAGAGAGGTCACTTCAGGTGACAGCACAAGTGACCAGCAGCTGTCCCCGGTGGAAGGGGACATCAGTGTCATTTCAGGGGACACCCCGACTGATGGGGACATGGCCTCAGTGGAGAAGTATATTGAGATCATTCCAGGGGATAGCATGAGTGACCAGGGGCTGTCCCCAGGGGAAGAGGCCATTGAGGTAATTTCAGCAGACAGCACAAGTGACCAGGAGCTGTTCCAAGTTCAAGAGACCATCGTGGTCCTTCCAATGGACAACCGGACTGATGAGGAGCTGCCCTCAATGGAAGAGGCTGTCGAGGTTGGTCCAGAGGACAGCAGAGGTGACCAGGAGCTGGTCAAATTTACAGAGTCAATTGAGCTCATCCCAGGGGACAGCAAGGGTGACAAGGAACTGTCCCTGGGTGCAGAAAACCTTGAAGAAGAGCCGTCGCAAGGGGAGAGTGACAGTGACAAAGAACTGCCCCAAGGGGATTACTGCAAGGATGAGAAGCTTTCCCCAAAAGATGTCAAATATGAAAACAGAGCTGAGCTTTGGGGAAGCCTGCAATGTCCAAGACATGTTCCCACAGGATGCAGATGACAACAAACAGCTCCCCCTGTGGGAAGAACGTGAGCAGGAGAAGGTGGCAAGGAGGGCCCTGCTCGGTGGTAGGGACAGAGATTCAAGCTCATCACCTGAACTGAAATCACTGGAGACACGGAGCCCACTCAGTGTCCTGTTCAATACTCCAGCCAGCAGCCAGGCTCAGATCTCCATGAGCCAGAACAGCACCAGGGAGCCCCTGAGCCAGGCTGTGCTGGAGATGCAGGCACTGGGACAGCAGCAGCAGGAGCTGGATGCCCTGGAGCACTGGATTGCTGCAGAAAGGGCAGCAGCAGTTCCCCCAGGAAGGGAAGGGAGCTCCGTGCCTGCCCCGCACAGACCCCCCAGGAAACGTCCCTCCCGCTTCAGGCGGGCGCTGCGGGTGCTGCAGGGGCTGTTCCTGTGTCCCTGCCTGAGGCCACGGCCCGAGGAGTGACACAGACAGGGCACCACAGCACAGATTGCTCCAGAGTCTCCCACCCTGCATGGCTGGGGACACCCAGGGCTGCCAACACCCATGGGAGCAGGGGAACAAACAGGAACAGGAACAGTGTCACAGTGATGTGTCCAAGGCAGGAATGTGACACACACACACCAAAGGCATTGCAGCAGCAGCCAACGTTACTGAGAACTTGGCTCCTTCTCTAGCTGAGAAGGCACATGCGGGTCATTGTCACTGCTCGAGCTCGTTGCCACCCGGCCAAGCAGCCAAGAGCAGCTGAACCCCCAAGGGCCTGGGCCTGCTCTCCAACCAGCCCCACCGGCCCAGTTACACCATCAACAGGATTACACAATCTATCACATTCAGTTATAAAGGTGAAATTTTTTATAACTGTGAGGCCTCCAGGCCAGCTGTAGGCCACCAGAGAACAGGAGCATGGAGAAGATGGAGATGGCAAAAAGCTGATGAAATGACAATGACAAAGAGGAACATGAATATCACAGAGGCAATGACGAGGATAAAGACATTGAAGAAAATGAAGATGACAAGAGCAGTAAAAAAGACAGAGATGAAGGAGGTGAATATAATAACAAAGAGAAAAGGAAGAAGACTATTTTAAAGATAAATTGAAGAGCAACAGTATAACAGGAATAAGATATTAACAATACATAGAGGAAGAGGACTAGAACTAGGACTGGGAATTTAGGAATTCATAGAAAAGGAATAGGAAGAGTTATTTAGGAATACATAGAAGAAGAGGAATTAGAACTTAAAAGACTAGAGAACAGGAATGGTAATATGAATAGTAAATTTAGAATCCATAGAAGAAGTGTAATAGGAACAAGGGTTTGAAAACCCATAGGAGAAGAAGAGGAATGCTAAGTAGAATGGTAAGATATGTAGACGAGGTAATAGGGAGGAGAATTATGAGAATAACCAGAATTTGAAGTATGATTTAGACCTCCCTTAATGTAGTGAAAACCTAGTAAATAAGTAAATGTCACAAGATACTTCGACATTCTAATAAAACTGTGTTGCCCAAGAGCAAAGTGTCCAGATTTCCTTTCTCCTCTTTCCAAGCCATTGATGGATTTTCCCCTTCAGTCCCAGAGCCCTGGGAACAGCGACTGCAAAGTCCCACTAACTGTGGAGAGTTCCCTGCTGGAACGTGGAAAGTTTGGAACCAGCTGAAATTGGGCTCTGCTCCCACAGAATGAGGGTGGCCACGAGAGGAAACAGCCTCCAGCTGTGCCCCAGTCGAGGGTCAGGTTGGACATTGGGAACAATTCATGCCTGGAAAGCCTTTTCCAGCCCAGGGCAGTGGGAGACTCCCCATTGCTGGAGGGATTTCAAATCCACATGGATTTGTGGGGACCTCGATGAAAGGTTGTGGCCCTGGTAGGACCGGGAGTCGTAGGGATGGATCTGCAAGGTCTTTTCCAGCCAAAATGAATCTGTGACTCCATCAACCCCCCACCTGCAGAGCTGCATCCAGCACCAGAATTAAGGTCAGGATGTGGAGCTGCTGGAGCAATCCCAGAGGGGGTCATGGAGGTTCTTTGATGCACTTTGTTTCTCTTAGGTCTACTATTTCTTAAAAAAATATTGTATATATTATTGAAAATATTAAGTAGCACCTGCTGTTTTTTCAGATTATGGAGCACCTGTAGGTAATAAAAAAAAAATCAGTGATAATCTGAGGGATTATATAACATGGTATTTAATTCATGGTACTTGAGGACAATCCACAAAGTAATTATTATTTGTGTTGTGAGCAGTCCATGTAGGATAGGTAGTTCCCCACAACTTGAGTCTGGAGACCATTGGAGGATGAGATGAGAAGCTGCAAGGGCACAGCTGCTTCAGCATGGTGATCAGCACGGCTGCAGAGGAATCTCAGCTCCAGCTCCTGGAGCAGCTCCTGCCTGACCAACTCCACTGACCCTGCTGTCTCCACATTGCTTCCCTCATATGTCCTCACTTCCTCCTCTACCCTGGCTCCCTTTTCTTTTTTTGTTGTTTTGATTTTTTATGTTTTTCTCTAAATAGGTTATAATCAAGGAGTTCCCCATCCCTCTCCATGGCCCAGCCTTGGTCAGCAGTGTGTCCATATTTAGAGCCATCAGGAATTGGCTCTGCCAGACATGCTAGAAGCTCGCAGCAGCTTCTCACAGCAGCCACCTCTGTGGGGCCGTCACTGTCAAGAGCCAGGCCCTGCCAAACCAAAACTGTCCCCAAGGCCGGGCCTGCTCCGGGCCCGTTCCCGGCTGCCCCGCTGCTCTTGGGGTGCCGGGGTGGCCCTTGGTGACTCAGGCGCTCTGTGTCGGGGCCCTTGATGACACAGGACATGGTGGTGGCCAGAGAGCCTTGGGACAGCAGAGAGTCCCGCCCTGGCTGAGGGTTTCTAGGGGCACTGCAGGGCCCAGGGTGCCCAGTGCCAGGAGAGCCGCTCCAGCAGGAGGAAGCAACTCCCGGGATGTGTCTGTGCAGATGCCAAGGTGACAGACGAGCACAAAGCCACCAAAGGCAGCCCCAGCCCTGGCACAGCCCTGGGGCCAATTGCTCGTGCCTGGCCAGCGCAGCTGCACACCCAGGGCTCTGCAGCCTGGGGCTGGGGCTGGCGTGTGCCAGCGTGGCCAAAGCCTCTCAGGGCTCTGGGCACAGCAGGGGCCACAAGGCCACGAATCCGGGGCTACTCCCAGAAAGTTCCTGGCTGTTCCACTGCTCGTGGAATGCCAGGGGTGGCCCTTGGTGACACGGGCGCTTGGTGTCATGGCCCTTTGTGATGTGGGACATGGTGGTGGCCACAGACCATTGTGACATCAGGGAGCCCCACCCTGGCCTTGGGGTATTTAAGGGGCGCAGAGGCCTGGAGTGCTCAGTCCCAGGAGCGCCGCTCTGTGAGGAGGAAGCAGCTCCCAGGACCCGTCTGCGAACGACTCCAATAGCGACGGAGAGAGACAGCGCTAACAACAAAGGCAACTCCAACTCCAGGTCTGCCAGTCCCTTGTCCAGCTGGCTGGAAGCCCCCAGCGGGCAGTGGTCAGGGGCCGTGTCAGGTCAGCCCTGGCACAGTCACAGACTGAGGAGGAGGAGAGGCCCTTTGCTGACATGGACCGTGAGCTTAGCTGCTGGGAAGTCCACGATGAGGAGGAGCTTTTCTCATTGGAAGGCCATAGCAAAGAGGAGCTTTCTCAATGGGAAGATGTGATTGTGACAGAGGCGTGCAAACAGCACGTTCAGACAGTCCAAAAAATTTGCCGGTGGGAAGCCAGGAGGAGCCAAGAGCTGTACAAATTCGAGGTGTGTCTGCGCGTTCAGGAGATTTGCCAGTGCCCTGATGAGACCCATGAAGAGCTGCACAAACGCAAGGAAAGTGTCAGAGTCCAAGAGCTGTACGAGTGGGAAGAAGATGGAGAGATACACCAAGAGGTGAACGAGTGGGAAGACAGTGACAGCCAAGAGTTGGCCCGATGGGACAGCGATGGCAGTGATGTCATGGAGGCGGACAACGAAGTCGAGAATGACAGTGACATCTGGAGTGAGCCCTCAAGCCCAGAGGAGGATGAGTGGGATGAGGTGAGCGTCCTGGAGCTGCCACCAGAAGAAAACAAAGCAGAGAACCGATGGAGAGATTCTGTGGCAGAGGGGCTCCCAGTGCCCATCCCTCGAGAGGCCTGGGTTGAGGAGCAGCAAGCGGAGCTGTGCACCCCAGGGCCGCTCCGTGCCTCGTCTGCCTCCCTGCAGGGCCAAGCCCCCGTGGGACACGCGGCTTCTCCCGCCCAGGCCCTCCATGGGCAGCCGTGTGCCCCCAGGAAACGTCCCTCCCGCTCCAGGCGGGCGCTGCGGGCGCTGTGGGGGCTGTTCCGCTGTCCCTGCCTGAGGCCACGGCCCGAGGACTGAGGGAGATGAGGAGCAGCTCCGAGCAGCAGGAGGCTCAGCCCTGGTGGCCCTGTGGCTCTGCCCTCCTGTGCAGGCACACCAAGCAGCTCACATGGACTCTCTGGCTGTGCTTTCCCTGCCCGGCTCGGCTCCCCCAGGCTGGGGCTGGAACGGGACGGCCCCGCTCCCACCGGTCCCGCTCCTCTGGTGCCGCAGCAGCAGCTGCTCCAGTCAGTGCAGGGGGATGGAGAAGAAAAGGAAGGTGAAGAGGATGAAGAATATGAAGACAACAAGGACAACAAAGCAGATCATGGTGAAGAGAATGAAGAGGAAAACAAAGATGAAGACAGGGAAGAAGATAAAGACAACACTGGTGACAAAGCCAATGAGGACCACAAAAAAAGAGGACAAAAGTGAAGAAGATGTTGATGACAACACAGATAAAGATGAAGACAATGAAGATGAAGACTAAGAATAGAGAGAAGACCATGAAAAATTTCAAAATGCATATAAGAAGAATAGTCAAAATTCAAGATTTCATAGGAGATTAGGAATAGGAATAGGAATAGGAATAGGAATAGGAATAGGAATAGGAATAGGAATAGGAATAGGAATAGGAATCCAAATAGGAATCCAAATAGGAATAGGAATAGGAATAGGAATAGGAATAGGAATAGGAATAGGAATAGGAATAGGAATAAAAATTTAGAAACACATGGAAGTAGCAGAGAAGAATAGTTAGAATAGCAAAGAAGAAGAAGCAGTTAGAATAGCAGAGAAGAATAGTTAGAAAAAAGGAAAACACTAGAATTTAAGAATACAGAAATGAAAATAAAATTGATAGAATAAAAAACTAGCAAATTTGGGTTTTTACATATTGTGTATTTTTATTACAGTATATGATACAAATACACGAATTTACAATGTATTGTAATATTCATACAAAATAGTTTCCCAGTCACGTCAATTCTCTGGGCACTCTGTGCCAGGCCTTGCCCACCCTCCCAGGGAAAATTCCTTCCAAAATCCCCTCAGGGCTGATTCCCTGGAGCCAGGCCAGGTGTGTTCTCAGCAGCCCTGCCTGCCCTGAGCACCCTGTGCAGGCCGGGAGGAGTTTCCCCAGTGCAGCCCCAGCTGAGGCAGCAGCAGCTCTGTGCTGTTCCTGACACATCCCTGTGGCAGCAGCTGCAGGGGCTGTGCAGCCAAAGAGCCAGAGCAGCGCACACAGCACTGCAGCAGCACCGCAGCTCTGGGGCTGGGCTGATCCTGCTGCCTGAAGAACATGGAAAATATACGTATAGAATAATATTAGATATTTAATGTACATATTAGAAGACAAGAAGAAAACAAGTAGAAAGAACAAGGAGAGTAAGAGTAAGAATAATAATTGAATAATTCACAAAAGATAAAAGTTTATTAATAATGTAGGAACAGCCGCAGAGTCTGTACCCTGGCACAGGGACAGCACCCAAGAAGCGGCTGGAGCTGTGCCAGGAGGGATTTAGGTTGGATTTTCGGGCAAGGTTCTCCCCGCAGAGGGTGCAGGGCACCGCCCAGGATCCCCAGGGATGCGCACGGCCCCGAGGCTGCCAGAGCTGCAGGAGCGTTTGGAGCCTGGGCAGCGCCCTGCTGGCAGCAGGGACCCAGCCCCGGCCCCGGGCTCTGTCCCCGCAGCGCCGCAGAGCCCAGGGGACACCTGCGAGAGCAGCTGCGGTGCTCGGCCATTGCTCTGCCGCCACCACAGCAGGACCCCCAAAAACACCTCCCGGGGACCCCCCGATGTCCCCCCAAGGGGCATCTGCGGCTCGGCTCGGGAGCGCTGCAAGCTCCAAACATCGCGCCGCCCGCACCAGCTAAAATTATGAAACAGGGAGCCCCAAATATATTTCATGTGAGCTCCAAACCCCCCCCCCCCTTTCAAAAAACCCACCCAGGATATTTGGTGCGAGCTCCCCCTCCCCGGCACCTGCGGGATGCGGGGGGCGATGGTCTGGGGGCAAAGGAGCTGCGGATACAGAGAGCGGGGAACGCACGTGGTGCCTCCTCTCGATCCTCTTTATCCTTCCTCCTCCTCTGTCACTCCTCCTCCTCCTCCCCTTCCTCCGACCCTCTGGCAGCGTGGCCGGGCCGGCACACGAAGGGAAAAGGCCCGGTGACCCCCCAAACGCAGCTGGGGGGAGCGGACCTTTTAAGGTGAAAATATGAAAGAGGTGGGAGGGGGGGGACAGCGGGAAGTGGGACCCACTGAGGGTCCCCCAGTTAACCCCAGGACCCCCAAGCCCCGTCCCAGCCCCCCCAGTTCCCTCCGCACCCCCGGCTGAGTGGGGGGCTCAGCCCAGGACCCGTCGTCATTCGGGGCTCCCCCGAGTGCAGCGAACGGGAGAGTTCCCGGCTCGGAGCGGCCCCAGCACAGGAGGGGATCCTGTCCCTCTGTGAGGGCGTTTAAGGCTCTTCAGGTCCATTTGAACAGGAGTTTTTCTATTTTCACGGTTCTTTTGGGGGGGGATCCCACCACTACAAGGGTGCTTTTTCGTCCCCATATTAGGGTTTTTTTGGGGCCACAGCCCCAAAGCCCCGTTTTAACGGGGGATCATGACGGCAGCGGAACCAGGGTCGGGCTTGTCCCGGTTTTGCTCAATCAGCGCTTGAGAAGGAGGAGTGACGGCAGAATCAGCCAATCGCAGCGAGGGGCGGGCTCTGTGTGCGATCTTTCCCCCGATCTCCGCCATTTCTCGGAACCCTCGTCTGAGGAGCGGCTCCGGCGCTGGGCCCGGCCCGGGCATCGGGGCAAGAAGCCGCTGCTGCCGTGACCCGCCGGGAGCTCGGGGTGAGCGGGAGCTGAGGGCGCTGGGAGCTGGGAGTGAGGCTGGGATGGAGCCGGGCCCCACCTGGAGCCCCGGCAGGAGTCCGAGCCGGGCAAGGGATGTTTGAGAGAGGCCCCGGGGCTGTGCGGGAAAATTCACATGGCCAGATGTTTGTGTGCACAAAGGAGACAGAGGAGTCCTGTAAAAGCTATTTTATTAATGAACAAAGGGAGAGGCTATGGGCATTTGTCATGCTGTGCTAAAACGCAGCCTCCTTTTTACCCTCATTTTCCGGGCTGCATCTCCCTCTCCCTTTCCCGAAAAAAAAAAAAGATACTTGGAAGGTTCAGGTTTCCCTATCCGCCTGCTGCATGTCCTCCTTATTATGCACCCCTCCTTTAGTATAACATCCTATTTTCATGACTCTATTAAGTGTTTCTCCTTTAGGAATTGAGCAGGATCTTGGGTGAGCAGCAGTCTGTGTGAATTAGTAACATTTTCTGAAAGTGAATATTTCTCCCATTGCTTTCTCATGTACAAGTTTCTGGCCCTATCCCCAAGGCAATTTCACTCACTGACCCTGTATTTTTCTTCCTGGGTGTTTCTTGTTTTTGGGATTATTCTCAGTCCCTCACTCCCTGTCCTTTTGTAGCCGTTTCCAGCTCAGGAGGCCTGGCTGCCACCTGCATCCCCTTGCTCAGCTGCTGAATGAGCTGCACTCAGCAAGGTGTCTGCATGGGAAAAAGATGAGAGTTGTTGCAGCACATCAGAGGAGGAACAGCATTCATTTAACCTGTGGTTTGCCAGGGAAGCACGAAAATGTGTCCCATTGCCATTCTTTCCCTGTTTGGACTGGTGCCTGATGTACTTTCTTATTTCCTTTGTGGCCTATTTTGCCACATTTCAGTTAGCATTAATTTGGAAACAGCAGTTTGAGTCACTTAATTTTCCACTAACTTCTTCTGTGAATAAGTTATATGATTCCATCCCATGGTGAAATGTCTTGTTCTTCATTTCCCTGGATTTGTCAGCAGGAAGATCAGGAGCTAGAGGGAGCCAATTGATTGTTATTTCGGGGACTGATAAAATATTCCTTAGTACATAACAATAATCATAATAATTTTTAATCTAATTATGTTGCATAAAATTTTTGTGGATTTTCTTTCTCCTCATGTGAAATCATTAAGGTTCCCAGGGGCTGGTCCATGGTGTTATAGGATTTGTTCTGGTGTCTTTATATCTTTTCCCCATTTTTGGGCACTTTCTCCAGCCAGGGCTGCATCAATTGACCACTTTTCTCTAATGAAATCATCAAATACTTGGATTCCTAAATGATTTCTCTGGATTAGAAAAACACCCCAATACTCTAATACACCTGATGTAATAGACAGTGACAGCACATGTTGGAGTGGGGAGAGGGATGATTCTCCCCCACTTTTTTTAGTAAAATTTTCACAACGTTCTCCATTTGCTGTTTTGCTTTGCAATTTAACCAATATTTGTTGCAATTAAATATCCTCATTATGGGCTCTGTGTGCTGGATATAAAACCTCATTAGGTGGCATCATGTGGTCTGGCTTGCCCTGGTTCAGGTGGCACGTGGTCGTGGCTATATTTCTCCCATTTGCAGACCCTTATCTAAACAGGGGCCCTTGAACTAAGGCTGCTGTGGCTGTGTTGGGGGTTGGGGTTTGTTCCCTTCCTTTTTCTCTCTGTGGAATTTTCCCTGTTATGATGCTAAGGAAGCTGGTTGTGCTGCACCCTAGCTCATGATGGCAGGTGACAGAAGAGATGGGGAGTAGCTGGGCAGGGTCTGGCCCTTGTGCTCGCTGGTGGGGCCAGAGGAAGATGTCTGGGGGCTGCTCACTTCCACCCCTGCCATCCCAACACCAGGAGCCAGGTTCTCTGCTGTGGGACACTGCACTGCTGCCTGCCCCCCTCCAGCTGCTGCCTCTGCACATGCAGCCGAGTGCCACAACCCCTGTGGTGAGCGGGGAGTCCTTCCTCCATCCCTTCTCCCACCTGGGACATTGCTGACATTGTCCCAGCCTTCCACAGCTGCGTGGGACCTGCCCTGCACCCACCACTGGCACTGAGTACAGAAAAAGTGTCTGTGGCCAAAAAGGATTGGAGCTGAGTTGATGTTCTGTTTGTTGTTCATTTTCATAGCTGCTGTTGTTTTTGTTTGTCTGGTTAGATATATGCTGTTGCTCCTATCCCCATATCTCTGTCTGAGAGCCCCTGATTGCAAAATTAAAACAATTAGGAGGGAGGGGGTTTACATTCTCCATCCTGCAAGGAGCTCCTGCCTTTCTTGGCAAATACCTGTCCTCCAAACTGTGACAGATTTTGGTGCCCAGACAGTGGGGCCTGAGGGCATTGAGAGCAGGGTGAAAAGGGGAATAACAGTTCTTGAGTTACCTAAGGTTTTGTGTTAGGTGGCACCATGTTGTCCAGGTTAATCTGGCTTGGGCTCCATGTGATCAGAGATACATCTCCCCCATTTGAAAGCCCTTATTTGAACATTGGCCCCCTCTCCAAAATTACTGTAGCTATTATCTGATTTGTTTGGTGGGTTGATCAGATGAGGCACTGATGGATTTTTAACTTTCTCTGGAACATAGTCACATGGATCTAGAGTTATCACACTCTAAGTGTGTGGTTTTGGAGTTACTTCAATAATGGCACTTACTGTGAGGAAGTGACAGTAGGGGAAATCTTCCCCCAACCCATCACCCAATTTTTTCAGTCCACCCCAGCATTTTTCAGGGAGTTCAGATCCACTTTAAATGCTAATGATATCACACAGTGCCTAGTGTTGCTGATAGGCCTGTTCTATTTAGCATTCAAAGATAAGGGGGGATTGACTGGGATAACAACCCTGATACCTAACCCAGGAAATAGGGATGCTGCCCTAAAGCCTGATGCTGCCCCAGAGCCAGACCCTGCCCCAGAGACTAGGGATGCTGCCCCAGAGACTAGGGATGCTGCCCCAGAGCCAGACCCAGCCCCAGAGACTAGGGATGCTGCCCCAGGCCCTGACCGTGCCCCACAGCCCACCATGGAAAGGAACCACCTGGAGCTGGATGGGGGTTCTAGTGAAGGAGATGGGTGAGATGCTGAAGGAGCACTTTTCCTCAGCTGGTGAGAAACCCTCAACCCTCCCCCTGCTTTAAAGAGGGAGAGTCTGATGGGGCTGCAGTGCCCTGATCCTCCCCACTCTCTGACCATTCTTCTGGCTGGCTCTGAGTCAGAGATGGAGGGAATTTGGCATAGAGAAAGCAAAAGACCATATTCTCTCTGCAATTGCTATTTCCATATTCCATGTCCCATTGCCATATTTCCGTTCCCTGTTGCAGTTTTCATTCCCGTTCCCATGTTGTTCCCATGTCCCTGTCCCCATTCCCAGTTATTGGAGTATGGAACACAGAAATCTCTCTGAGTCCTTTCGAGAGTGAACAGAATACAAAAACTAAATTAAAAACCTTTTGAGAAATTAAACTACATTATGCCACACAGACATGAAATAGAGGCCTGTGCTTTTGTTTTTAAGTAGAAATATTAGTTTGCATAGATATGACGCAGAAGTATAAATCTTAGTTTGAAGTAAGTATCAACATGTATGAAGTGCCTTAAAAGTAAAAGCCTTAGAATCTGATGTAAAAATAAGCTGCAGTGAGAGCTCAAAACCACAGCTCTAGAGATAAGAAGAGTAGGTTAAGAACTTTTCCTGTATCCTTCAGATAGAACAACAGACGGGCCCTGTGAACAAGTTAGACATAAACTTTCATATTCGAAAAACAGAATTCTATTAGGTTTAGGAGACATACTTCAGGTTCCTGTTTTTTGATCATTGGGAAATCTGTCAATAAAAATCCATGTATTGGAGCCTGAGCTCTCTCTCGCTCCTCTCTCGTCGCTCTCTCTTCGTCCACCACCATCATCATCACCACTACCAGCACGTGAGAGAAGAAGAGGAGGAAGATGAAGAAGAAAAGAACAGGAGAAGAAAGGCCAGGGAGCATCTGCCTCTGGAGACTCTGCACCAGCCGCAGCTTCGACCTCTTGCAGCAGAGAGCTGCTCCTGCTTCCATCGGGACTTTATGGCAGAGAGATTGAACAGGGACTGGAGAGCCTTGGGCTCTTTGCCTTTGGAGCCTGACGTACCTTCGCAAGAAACAACTTTACAGCAGCCAGCAGCTGCTCTGCTCTGGGAAGATCTAAAGCCACAACCAATCCCCACAGCCGGTGCCAGTCCCGGTCCCTTTCCCCATTCCCGGTTCTAGTCCTCGTCCCTGTCCCGTATTCTGGCTCTGGTCCTGTAGTCTTGGTCCCAGTCCAACTGCCCTGGACCAGAGGGAAAGAAAGACAGAGCCATGGTTTGTCAGGACTGACTTGATCCCAGTGAGCCCCGTGGTGCATTTGGTGCTGAGCCCTTGAACCTCAGGGCCTGAGAAGAGATTGCACAAACCTTTCCAGGAGCCCCAGTCAGAAGAAAAACCCAAAGTGTCTCAAAGCATTAATGGGTCCCACTGAGGTCCATCCCCAACACAGGCTCCTCATGGACTCCTTGAAGGTGAGAATTGGAGGCCATGACTGCCCAAAAACCTCTCAGAGACTCAGAAAATGTTATAAATAGATATGTTAGATTTTGTCCAATTAATCGAAACAACAAGGTTAAGTTTAGCAGCAATTTATTAATAACACCAATTGAATATAAATGAATACAATCAAAATATATTAGTTACGTAGATTTAAGTAAATACAAAATCTGGCAGTGAGTAATTTAGTATAATTGAGGTTTCATTCGAATAAAGCAGAAGCAAAACTGACCGGGGGTACAGGCAGGGCCCTTCCTCTCACACCGTACCAAACCAATTGAGCTAAAAATCTCACTTACATACTGTTTACTAATACATATTAATACAGAAGCTTCTGGAAAGCTCCTCCTCATTTCTATTCCCAAAATCCACATCCCTGTGTTGTGTTGCCATGCGTCACCAGTGGTCGGGGTCTCTCCTCCTTTCGGGGTCTTGTTTCCGATGAAGGCTCTGGGTCTTCCTCAGTGTTCGCTGTGTGACCTTGCAGGGAGCGCAGGCACACTGAGCTCAGGGTTATATCATTAAATAGATGTTCCCACAACAGGCCTTAATCCAGTGTGCAGTGCCTGGAAAGATCCCAATTTGGCTCAATTCAAGGTCAAAAGTTTTATTTCTAGGTCTTGCTTTTAGACCTATATCCTTACTATCATCACTCCCACCAAACAACTGAAGGATAATTCCATCTGCTTTGTTTAACCATTTCCTTTATCCTTTGTACTTTATAACAATTAAATACAATTTTTCTATTGAGTATTAAGCAACAATTTTGCTAATATAGTTAAAATTTAATTAGCACGAATCACCTTTATAACAGTACCATGCCCGAATTTTTCAGGTACCATTTCCAACTGTTTTGGGGGACCATTCCCAAGTTTTTTGGGGGAACATTCCTGCGTTCTTGGAAGAAATGTTTGTGAATTTTTGAGGAATATTTCTGAATTATTGAGGGAACATTCTGAAATTTTCATAGGACCATTACGGGATTTTTGGGGACCATTCCTGGATTTTTTGGGGACCACTCCATGGTGTTTGGGGAACATTGCTGGGGTTTCTGAGGGAACGTTTCTGAATTTTGGGGACCATTTCTGAATTTTTGGGGACCATTCCCAGGTGTTTTGGGGTGCCATTCCCAGGTGTTTTGGGGTACCATTCCCAGGTGTTTTGGGGACCATTCCCAGGGGTTTTGGGGTACCATTCTTGGTTTCTTGGGCTGTCCCTGACCCCATTCCCTGTGCCAGGTTCCCGGGTTCAAGGAGCTGTGCCTGTGCCTGGGCGCCACAACATCCCCTTGGTGCAGTTCAACACCGAGGTGAAGGCGGCGCCGCCCGCGGGGCCCTGCAGGGCTCCAAGATCACCCAGAGCAACCCACAAAGATCTCCTGCACCAAAAAGGGATTCCAAACCCGAAAAACGCTTGCCTGGAATACCTGTAAACTGTCCCAAAGCATCCCAAATCACAGAGCAATGCCACAAAATTCCAGAGAAACACCTCAAAGCCACCCTGAATACCCCAAAACTGCCCCAAAACACCCCAAAATCCCAGAGAAATGCCTCAAAACCACCCCTGAATACCCCAAAACTGTCCAGAAATGCCCCAAATCCCTTCAGGCTGCTCCAAAATCCTATGGAAACACCCCAAAATCCCAGAGAAATGCCTCAAAACCACCCCTGAATACCCCAAAACTGTCCAGAAACGCCCCAAATCTTTTCAGGCCGCTCCAAAATCCTATGGAAACACCCCAAAATCCCATAGAAAGCCCCTAAAATCCCTCCAAACCACCGCTAAATGCTATAGAAACACCCTAAAATCCCTCCAACCCCCCCCAAATCTCTCAATGCTGCCCCCAAAATCCCAGAATTGCTCAAAACCAGCCCAAAATGCAAAAAATCCCAGAAAACTGTCCACAAATCCCATTGAATTGACTCCAAATCCCATACAAATACTCTAAAATCCCCCAAAACTGTTCCAAAAATGGTCCTGACCCTGTTCCAAAGTTTCCACCTGCCCCCACTCCCCCAGGTCAGTTCAGCTCAGCCCAAATCCTCCATTTTTTACCCGAAATCCTCCCTTTTTTATCCCAAATCTTCCATTTTGTATTCTAGATCTTCCTTTTTTTATCCCAAATTATTTTTTATCCCAAATCCCCCATTTTTTAGCCTCAAAATTCTTCTTTGTATACTCCAAATGCCCTTTTAAGACCCCAAATTTGCCTTTTCACAGCCCAAACCTGTTGTGCATCCCAAATCCCTTTTCCCACCTCAAAATCTCCTTTTCCCACCCCACAACCCCTTCTTCCACCCAAGGTCCTTTCCTGTCTACGCCAAATCCTTTTTCTGACCCAAAATCCTCAATCCCCACCCCAAATCCCCCTTTCCTCCCTCCAAATATCCTTTTCCATCTCAAAATCTCCTTTTCCCACCCCAAATCCCCATTTTAGGTTTCCCCAGGTGTTTTTGGGGTTCCACTGGGGTTTTTGGGGTTTTTCCCAGCATCGTACCCAGGGTCTCTGCAGACATTGCACCAGGAGCTGCCCCCACCCCAAATGAATCCCAAATCAACCTTAAATCAACCCCAAATGAACCCAGCTGTGTTCCTCAGGGCTGGAATGGTTTGGGGGGGAGTTTGGGGTCTGGTGGATTTGACCCCAAAGTTTGGGGAAGGGAGAGGTTTGATCCTAAAGTCTCGGGGCGGGGGGGGGGGGGGGGGTTGATACTCCTGGGTTTGGGATCAGAGGGTTTGACCCCAGAATTTGGGGATCAGGGGCATTTAACCCAAATTTTGGGATCAGAGGGGTTGGACATTCCAAATATTTCAAACCCCAGAGGTTGGGAATTGGGGGTTTAACCCCAAAGTTTGGGGTCTAAGGGATTTTGATCCTCAAACTTAGGGTCAAGGGTGTCTTACACCTCAGGATTTGGGGTTTGGGGAGGTTTGGCACCAAATTTTGGGGATTTGGAGGATTTAACCCCAGAGTTAGCAGTTGGGGGCTGAGATGATCCTAAAATTTGTGATCTGGGGGGGAGGGGGTTGACACCCAGGGGTTTGGGTCTGGGGGGTTTTTGACCTCAGAATTTGGCAATCAGCGGGGCTGAATCCCAAATTTTAGGATCAGAGGTGTTGGACACCCCAAAGACTTCAAATCCCGACGTTTGGGGATTGGGGGGTTTTGACCCCCTCAGTTTGGGGTGAAGGTTGAGATCAAAACGATTCTCTGGAAACAGCGGCGAGACCAGGAACGGGAACGGGATTGGGAACAGGATCAGAATTGGGAATGGGAACGGGATCAGGATCGGGAACGGGATCGGGAACAGGAATGAAATAGCAATTGGGAATGCAATCGAGTTTGGGAATGGGAATGGAATCAGGATTGGGAAAGGGATCGAGATTGCAAATGGGATAGGGATTAGAAAGGGGAATGAGATCGGGAACGGGAATGGGAACAGAATTAGGGATGGGAACCGCATTGGGATTGAGAATGGGAACAGGAATGGGATGAAGATTGGGAATGGGAACGAGATAAGGATCAGGACCAGTAATGGGATCGGGATTGGAATGGGAATAGGAATGGGATCAGGATCAGGAACAGGACTGGGAATGGGAAGGGGAACAGTAAGAAGATTGAGAATGGGATCAGGAACAGGAATGTGTTAGGGATTGGGAATGGGAAGAAGTTTGGGAAGGGGAACAGGAACGAGATAGGGATTGGGAACAAGATCTGGGTGCTAAAGCCATGATATAAATAGGTGCTTTGGTTGGGAAATCTCAAATTGGAGAACCAAAACCAGTACAGGCAGGAACAACTTTTCCTGGCTGGGAACTGGAATTCCAGACCCTGGCAGTGTGATCCATGCAGGACCATCCAGACTGGGATGATGGGGGCTGGGATCACATGGACTGGGATCCTCCTGACTGGGACTGCACAGACTGGGACCAGATGGATCAGGGCCTTCCAGACTGGGATTGTACAAACTGGGACCACATGGACTGGGATTGTACAAACTGGGAACACATGGACTGGGATTGTACAAACTGGGACCATATGGACAGGGATTGTACAAACTGGAAACACATGGACTGGGATTGTACAAACTGGGACCATATGGACAGGGATTGTACAAACTGGGACCATATGGACTGGGATTGTACACACTGGGACCGTATGGACTGGGATTGTACAAACTGGGACCATATGGACCGTTCTGGCTGCACCAGGACGATGTGAACCGATGGGGCCCCGCCCCACCCAGGGGTCTCTCCCAGTCTCGTTTGGGAGCGCAGCCAAAACTCCCCGGAGTGAATGCGGAGGTCCCAGAGCGCTCCCGGTGTCAGTCCCAGTCTTGGAGCAGTCCTGGAGCTCTCCTGGTGCTGAATCTGATCCTGGTGTTGATCTCAATCCCAGAGCAGGGCTGGTCTTGGTCTCAGTCTAATTCCTATATGAGTACCAGTCTCGGTGCTGGTTCTGTTTTCAGTCTTGGTCTCAGTCACTATCTCAGAGTGGTTCTGGTCCCAGTGCTGGTACCGGTGCCGGTGCTGGTCCCAGAGTGCTCATAGTGCCACTCTCAGTCTCGGTGCTGGTCCCAGTGTTGGTGCTGGTCTCAGTCTTGGTCCCAGTGCCAGTTCTGGAGCCCATTTTGGTCTTGGTCTCCATACCAAAGATTTTTGGCCTGTTTGGGTGATTTTAGGATAAACTGGGCAGTTTTAGGTTGGATTTTAGGCACCATTTGGATAACGTTAAGTCCATTTTCAGAATTTTAGACCCTATTTGGTGTGGATTTGAGGCCCCTTAGGTTGATTTTAGGCCAAACCTAGTGGATTTAGGCTGCATTTGAGGCCCTTTCAGGTGATTTTAGGCCAAACCAGGCCCTTTTAGGGCTGTGTGGCCCTTTGGCTCTGCCCCTTTCCCCTCACAGTTCCCACCCCAGAGAGAGGAGAGCCCCAGAACCCCAAAGCGGGACCCCGAGAGGGGGAAGGGACCCCTGGGATTGCCGGGACTCCGGCGGGGGTGCTGGGGCTGGAGGGGCGCGATGGTCGCAAAGGGGTTCGGGGTCCCAGTGCCGGGAATGGCTGCTCCCAGTATGAGCCCAGTCACTCCCAGTATGAGCCCGGTCACTCCCAGTATGATCCTGGTCACTTCCCCTCGGTGCCGGCGGGATCCCTGTTGTTCCCAGTATGAACCCAGTCATTCCCAGTCATTCCCCATGATGACACACTTTGCCCCCAGCAGGGTCCCAGTTGCTGCCAGTTCCTCCAGCTTTTGTCTAGTGTGTTCCCAGTTCTCCCAGTTGCCCCCAGTACAGTCGCAATCACTCCCGGTGTAACAGAGTATGTGTAAGGCTTTGCTAATCAAACATTGCTAAATTAGGGAACACAGCCAAAAGACCACTGAAACTTGCTTAAGGTGTAGGCGAAGGAGGCAGAGACGTAAGGAAGGGGAGAATGCTGGAAAGCCCCAGGGGTCAGCACAAACACATCCTATGGACCCTGACCACAAAATCCCCCAGCCTTTCACCTAAGGGAGGCACAGAAACCGAGGTCAAAATTACAGCATTACGGGAACCAGCAAGGGGAATTTTAATTAAGAAAAGGAATCCACCACTTTTCTTTTACTTTATGTATTTGATAATCATTTTAGGCTGCATATGGGAAAAGGGAGCACGGGCAGAAGGTAACCTCCATCAACCATTCAAGAGGTGCTTAATTAGATAGGAAAATCAACATGTGATACAGACTACTACAACTCCTGGAGCACCTAGTTTCACGATCACTCTGTGCCAAATAGTGCCCATATGCCCTTGCTCAAATCTGAAAGGATTCTATTTCTGTCCTAGCTCCAACCCCGGACGAGGGTATTGCAATAGCCCTGGACAGTATTATTGTGCACACTGGGGATGTGAAACAATTGCATCACACTGGAATCCAGGAGCAGGAAGAAATAAAGCTCTTAGTGTAGAATGGAAACCAAAAAAATGTATACCTCCCAAGAGAGAATGCAGCAGGGGAATAATCCAAACAGGACAAGTGATGATTATTCCCAGAATCACATACCACCCTGAAGAATTTGTGTATGATAATCAGAACTCTCCAAACCATCATTTACAAAAACGAGAACCATTTATCACTTTGACTATAGCCACCCTGATGGCTGTAGGAATTGCAGGTGCAGGGAACAGGGATAACCTCACTTGTGCAGCAGAACCAAAAGTTTCAATCACTCGGAATAGCTGTAGATAAGGATGTAATTCCAATTGAAAAATCAATCAGTGCATTAGAAAAATGGTTAAAATCGCTGTCAGAAGTAGTATTGCAAAACCATAGGGGACTTGACCTTATGTTTTTACAACAAGGAGGATTATGTGCTGCACTAGGGGAACAGTGTTGTGTTTATGCAGACCATACTGGAGTTGTTAGGGATACCATGACTGAACTCTGGGAGAGCCTAGAGAAACAAAAACAAGAAAGAGAACTGGAGCAGAGCTGGTATGAGTCCTGGTTTAACCATTCTCCATGGCTAACTACCCTACTGTCCACTATTGCAGGACCCCTAATATTCGTGATTTTAGTGTTGACCTTTGGACCATGTATTTTTAACAAAATCATTATAATAGTCAAAAGAAAGCTGGAAGCCATGCACTTCATGTTGGTAAGAGCACAGTATGAGCCTATACAGGACGAAGGGTTAGAACTGAGCCACGCAGAATTGCAAAGATTTGATCAGCAAAAATGATAAAAAGGGGAAATTGTAACAGAGTATGTGTAAGACTTTGCTAATCAAACATTGCCAAATTAGGGAACACAGCCAAAAGACCACTGAAACTTGCTTAAGCTAGCTGGAAGATTATATCTCAAATAGCCACAATCATCCTGTATGTGCCCAGTTTGTGGATGCTTGCAAAACAGATAGGAAAAAGTCAACCAATGGCTAAGAGAAGAAGACCACGGCCTTCCCACCCACAACCACCAGGAGCCAGGAGGAGCCCCCAGCAACTGGCTGTGCAGACACAGAAAGAACGTGAGAAGATGCTGAAAGGCAGGGACACGGGAGAAGATGAAAATAACAGAGGGACTGACACGGAGTGGGGAGCGCGCCGCTGGTGGAGCGGAGACTCCCCGGACCCCAGAACTGATTTGCTTATTGCTGCTCGCTCAATAAATTCTTTATTGATTCCATTTATTGAAGTTGATCAATTTATTACAGATAAATTTATAACAATGCAGACCTAGAATGGGGCAGGGACAGGGAATCGGGACAGGGAATGGGAATGCGGTCAGGGACTGGGAATTCTGCACTTGTCATGGGGACAGGGACCTTGACAGGGACCAAGACCTGGAATATGAGACAGGGATAGGGAACAGAACTGGAAATGGGACTATAAAGGGAACAGGGACAGGGAATGTGTTCAGGGACCAGGAATGCTAATGGGAATAATGAAGTGGAACTGAGAATGGGACCAGGTGTGGGAAGGGGACTGGAAGGAGGACAGGGACCAGGAATTTGGCTGATAGAATGGGGACAGGGAGCTGGATTAAAAGACTGAGAGCGTGAAGGGAACAAGGAATAAGGGACAGGGTCTGGAACTACAGGATCGAGACCATGACTGAGAATAGAACAGGGAATGGGGACAGGGACTGGGAATGGGGACAGGGACCAGGACTGGGACCGGCTGTGGGGATTGGTGGTGGCTTTAGATCTTCCCAGAGCAGAGCAGCTGCTGGCTGCTGTAAAGTTGTTTTTTGTCAAGGCACGTCAGGCTCCAAAGGCAAAGAGCCCAAGGCTCTCCAGTCCCTGTTCAATCTCTCTGCCATAAAGTCCCGATGGAAGCAGGAGCAGCTCTCTGCTGCAAGAGGTCAAAGCTGCGGCTGGTGCAGAGTCCCCAGAGGCAGATGCTCCCTGGCCTTTCTTCTTCTCTTCTTTTCTTCTTCATCTTCCTCTTCTTCTTCTCTCACAGGTTGGTAGTGGTGATGATGATGGTGGGGGAAGAAGAGAGAGCGACGAGACAGGAGTGAGAGAGAGCTCTGGATTCAACACACGGATTTTTATTGACAAATTTCCCAATGATCAAAAAACAGGAACCTGAAGCATTTCTCCTAAACCTATTAGAATCTTGGTTTTCTAATACAAAAGTTTATGTCTAACTTGTGCACATTGACTATCTGTTCTATCTGAAGAATATAAAATATATTTTTAATCTATTTTTATTCTGTCTAGAACCCTTTTTAAGCTCCAACTGCAGCTTGGTTTTTACATGAGATTCTATGGCTTTTACTTCTTAGGGCATTTAAAACATATTTCTATGTACTTCACACTATGATTTATACTTCTACTTCATATTTATGCAACTTAATATTTCTACTTCTTAAACTAAACCTTAGAGATTTATGTCATGTTGGTGTGGCTTAGTATACTTCATTTCTGAAAATGTTTTTAATTTAATTCTTGCATTCTGTTCTCTCTCAGAGGGACTCTAAAAGGCTTCTGTGTTACACATTCCAACAACTAGGAATGAGGACAGACACAAGGAATGGAACTGGGAATGGGGACAGGGACATGGGAATGGGAGTGAAAAGAGGAACCAGGAATATGGAAATATTCACTCGGGAGATGATATGGGATGGGGATTAACAACATAGGACAGGGAATGGAAATGGGAATATGGTAACAGGATTGGCAATGGGGATATGGGAAAGTGTTCGGAAATATAGAAATTGAATTATGGGAATGGGAGTAGCACTGGGAATACAAAAAGGGAAACAGGGCATGGAATATGGGACTGGGAATATGTGATTGGCAACCGGGCAAAGAATACGAGACATGGACAGGGAATGAAACCAGGAATGGGATTTGCACTGGGATGGGAGCAGGACAGGAGTGACAGTGGGGTGAGATGGGAACTGGCCAGGGGCAAGGGGACTGACAGCAAGGAGAGGGGGATCCTGGACAGGGGACAGAAGGAGCTGGGAGAGGGGGACATGAGGACAGTGTCAGGGCAGGGAGTTGTTCATGAACTGCCCCAGAACCTTAGCCAGGGTCTCCCAGCACAGCCACAGCTGCTGGGCCTGGGGTTCCTAAAGCCCTGAGCAACCCCCAAGTCCCTCCCTGGAACCCTCAAATCTCTGCAACCCAGCATCCCCCACATCCCCTGGAATATGCTCCCATGTGCCCAACCATGTCATTTTTCAACATCTTAATTTTTACCAGGATGTCGATATTTGGGAAGGACAAAGACAAATGCAAAGAAAATCCAGGCCACGGGGAGGATGTGGAGCCCCCAGCCAGGTGTCTTCCCAACACGGATCAGCTGCACCAGGGCTCAGGGGGGCTCTGCCCACCGGGGGTCCCTGGGGATCATCCAGCGCGGATCCTGCCATGGGGATGGAGCTGCAGCAGGGCACGAAGCTCTTCCTGCACTCAGGGCACTCGCAGGGATTCTCTCAGTGGAGACTCTATTGGTGTCTGGTCAAGTGAGAGCTCCTGGAGAAGCTCTTCCCACACTGAGGACACTCGCAGGATCTCTCCCCACTGTGGATGCGCCGGTGGGTGACAAGGGTGGAGTAGAGCTTGAATCCCTTCCCGCAGTTGGAGCAGTAGAAGGGCCTCTCATCACAGTGAGTGCGATAGTGCTCGAAGAGATGGGACATTCGCTGAAACCTCTTCCTGCATTTATCACAGTCGTAGGGTCTTTCACCAGTGTGGATCCTCTGATGAAGATTCAGGCTTGCCCACTGGGTGAATCTCTTCCCACACTCCCCACACTGGTAGGGCGTCTCTCCAGTGTGGATCCTCTGGTGCTGAGTCAGGTGTGAGCTCTGGATGAATCTCTTCCCACACTCTCCACACTCATAGGGCCGTTCCCCAGTGTGGATTCTCTGGTGTCTGATCAGGTTGGATCTCCACCTGAAGCCCTTTCCACATTCTGAGCACTTGTGGGGCTTCTCCCCTGGTGAAGCTGCTCACGCAGCCCCAGCTCCGAGCTCCGGCCGCCTCCCCGGCCCGGGCTGGCTCTTTCCTGCTGGGATTCCCGGACTGTGCATTTGCAGCCCCTCCTGCTGCGGGATCTGCGGGGCTTTTCCTCCCCGTTGCATTCCTGCGCCGTGGAGCCGCTGCAAACGGCCTCTTGCCCGAGGCTGTGCCGCGGGGATTTGTCCTCCCTGCTGTCCGTGCTCAGCTCCTTGTCTGGGGGAGGAAGGACAAGGACAGGATGGGATTTGCCTTCGTGCCAGAGGCAAGGGCAAGGAGATCCCACCAGGGCTGTGCTGCAGCCGGGGCCGTGCTGGGCTGGGAGATGGAGCAGGACACAGGGGGAAAGGGGCACTGACTTCCTCCTCACCTGCCTGCGGCTCCTGGGACATTGACCTCGTCCTCATGGCCTCCTCCTCCTCTCAATGCAGCCAAGGTTTGGGAAATCCTGGTTTGGGGGGAAAACAAGGGCTGAGCGCGTTGGGTTTGATGGTGGCGCTGCCCAAGGGCAGCTGGAGCAGTCAGCGCCCCTTTCAGCCTCGGGGGCCCGGAGCCCGCTCAGCACCAACCTCCCGCACCCCTCCAGGCTGCCGGGGGTCCCCCGGCTCCGGGATCGCCCATCTGCGCTCTCCCCGTTTCGGGACTCGGCTTTGGGTTCCTGCAAGATCCAAACATCCCCTGAACCGCAAAGTAAAACCCTTCCAGAGCCCCCCATGATGGATTTGGGGCGAGCTCCCCCTCCCCACTCACCTGCGGGTTCTTGGGGGGCGATTCTGCCGCTCCCGGGGGACGCTGCGGTCTGCGCGGGCGTGCGGGAGAAGCGCGTGGTTCCAAAATCGCTCCTTCTCTTCCTGCCGCTCCACCTGTGTCCCTCCTCTTCCTCCGGCTGATTCTCTTCCGTCTCTTTCCGCTCCACCTCTTCCTCCCGCTCCTCCTCCTCTCCCAGCGCAGCCAGAGCCGCTGGAACTGGGGTGCCCAACGCCCTGAGCAACCCCCAGGTCCCTCCCAGGACCCCTCAAATCCCTGGAACCGAGCGTCCCCCGCATCCCCTGGAAGATCCCCCCGTGTCCCCAAGCAGGTCGTTATTTAACATCTCTATTTTTACCCTGGTTTTGGATGTTTGGGAAGGACAAAGAGAAATGCAGAGAAAATCCAGGCCACGGGGAGGATGTGCAGCCCCCAGCCAGGTGTCTTCCCAACACGGATCAGCAGCACCAGGGCTCAGGGGGGCTCTGCCCACCGGGGGTCCCTGGGGATCATCCAGCGCGGATCCTGCCATGGGGATGGAGCTGCAGCAGGGCACTGTCTTGGTTTGACAGACAGGTGTCTGCTGAGGAGCTCTGGAGCTTCTCTTGAAACGGAAAATGTAAACTCCCTCCCTCTAAATTAATATGACTTGGAAATTAAGGAGCTCCCTGGCAAAGATAGGGGATTTAGAACAGCAGTTTTTAACTGGGAAAGTGAAAATAAAACCATAGTAATAGAAAGACCAAGACACTGGCAAGGTCAGAATGCAGCCTGTAACCTTGTTGCTCAGGGTGTTGGTTTCAGTCTGAATAATGGTACCTATAGTTTTCTTGGAGTGACAGATGTGGTTTCGTTGAAGCAATGATTTTGGAGAAGGGTGTAGTTACTTTTTTAACATCAAGTGGCCTGGTCTTCTGGGAATTTAGTGGGAAAGGTTGCTCTGATGTTTCAAATTTCAGATTTTATTTAGGTAGGAAATGCTTGGCTTTTCTCCTTGGGTGGGGCATCTCCCATAAGGTATAACTCCTTGTGGGGAGGAGTTGTGAGGGATGGGTCATGGAAGAGATAAGGAGCCCTGCTCCACCTGGTTTCAGCAGATGATAATGGAATGTATACTTCTGCTTGCATATTGCATGGCAACTTCAGACATGATCTACTGCTTATTCTATTACCATCTGCATCCTACCTTAATTAATACCTTCTTTCAACTTTGCTCTGTATTTTTATTCACAGTGAAACTTTACACACAGTTCTCACTCAAGATTAGGTTTTTCTGTGGTTCTCAATGGGTTTCTTTATCTTTCTGCATTACCTACTAAGTGTACCTAGGTTTTTGAGCAAAAACAATTGTACTGATTGGTTTGCCTTTGCTTGAGGTGGGCCTAATCTAAACAGTCTTAAAATACCTTTTATGTGTCCTACAGGGACTTTATCCCCATCCACTGTGTGCAAGGCTTCAGACTGGGCAGGACTTGCTTGAGTGATGGACTCTCAGGTGTTGACTATTTAGGTGGCTTCTGTTAAGTTCATTTCTCAGTTTTTGGATGTTTCCCTGCCAAGTGCCTTTAGGGTAATTTTAAGTAGTCTGTTGTACAGTTCAACTTTCCTGGCAGCTGGTGTGTGATAAGGGATATGATCTATTTCTTCAATATCCTGGTTTTTGGCTGAGGTGTTTCTAAGGCTGTTCTTGAAATGGGTCCTGTTGTCTGACAATTCTCTCAGGGGTGCTGTGTCTTTATAGGACTTGCTTTTTTGGGCTTCAGACGGTGTTTTGAGTAGTAGTGTGAGGTACAGGGTGGGTTTCTAATAATCTAGTGGTGGCTTCTACAATTGTGCTCACGTAGCACTTGCCTTGGCGGGTTTGAGGCAGTGTGATGTAGTTCATTTGCTGGGCTTCTTTATACTTATATTTGGAATACTGCCCCCCATATTAGAGAGGCTTTATCAGCTTGCCTTGCTTGATTTTAGCACGTCTTACAGTTATGGATAGTTTGAGAAATCATATTTATAGTTAAATCTGCTTTTCAGTTTTGTGCCTACTTATAGGTGGCATTTTTGCCTTGATGGCTTGAGGCAGTATGGGCCTATTGAGCTAGGAACAACTCTCCCTTATGTTGCTAATTTAAATTTATTTGTGACATCTCTAATTTTGCAGCTTGATCTACTTGCTCCTTGTTTTAGTGTTCTTTATTAGCCTGACTTTTGGGGACATGGCTTTCTACATGATGGACCTTTACAGAGAGTGTCTGAGTGGCAATGTTTTTCCACTTATCAGCAGCCTCAATTGGTTTTCCTTTATGTTGCTAGCTGGCCTTTTTTTACCTTTCTAGCTAACTCCACAGAGCATTGGTTACTATTTGTGATTCAGTATAAAGGTAAAACTTTGGCCAGTTCTCTGTTTCAGCAGTGTCCAGGGCCAGCTGAATGGCTTTGAGTTCAGCAAGTGCACTTGATTCACCTTCTCCTTCAGTAGCTTGTGTGACTCGTCGTGTGGGGCTCCCTGCAGCCACTTTCCACTTCTGGTTCATCTCAACCATGAGACAGAAACTGTCAGTGACAAGAGCACAGCGTGTTTCTTGTGCTGGTAGTTGGTTGTATGGTGGAGCTTTTTAGCCTGGGTTACTTGTTTCTGCTCCTTTTTGTTAGTGAGACTAAAGTTTTTATCTTGTGTCCGGTTTTAAGTGTTTTTAAAATTTCAGGGTGATTTGTGTTTCTAATCCGGCCGTGCTGTGTGATGAGAGCAATCCATGGGCTCCATGTGGTGTGGGTGGCGTGGTGGGTAGAGGAGCCTTTTCTTTAAACACCCACCCCAGCATCGGGAGTCAGGGTGCCAGGAGGAGTTGTGCTTTTGTGATAATTTCTTTTGAGGTGGCTTGAACTTTCTTATTATATGCAAATAAGATTTTGGTGGGGTTTTGTTTGTTTTTTGTGAGTGTAGTTTGCTTCAGACTTTCTGAAACTTTGACTCTAGAATTCTAATGCTCGGCCTCAAGTCTTCCCAGGCAGCTCCAGCACAGGCTCCAGGACAAGCCATTGTTCTTGGCTGCAGAGTAAAGCACATTCCTCTCCTCTGGTCCTGCCAAGGACCTGCAGGGCCAAGGTCACTGCATGAGCAATTTTCTGCTTGGTCTGGGTGAAGGTTTGTTGCTGTTCAGGACCACAACTGGAATTGTTCTTCTTAGGGTGACCAGGCAGAGAGGGCTCACAATGTGGCTGCACTCAGGAATGCATTCTCTACAAACCTATGGCCCCTAGGAAAGCTTGTGTTTCCTTCTTGCTGGTTGGTGGAGACACTGTGATGATCTCATTGATCATTTCAGTGGGGATCTGGCTCTGTCCATCTTGCCACTCTACTCCCAGGAACTGGATCTCTCAGGTAGCTCCCTTGACTTTGCTCTTCTCGATGGGGAAACCTCCTTCCAGCAGAATCTGGATGATCCTCTCTCCTTTCTCAAATACTTTTATTGCCCTGTTTCTCCACACAATGATGTCATTGATGTATTGCAGATGTTTTGGAGCTTTACCCTTTTCCAGTGCAGCCTGGATCAGCCCGTGGCAGATGGTGGGGCTGTGTTTCCACCCCTGGGGCAGTCGGTTCCAGGTGTGCTGCACGTCCCTCCAGGTGAAAGCAAACTGAGGCCTGCACTCTGCTGCCAAAGGAATGGAGGAAAATGCATTGGCAATGTCAATGGTGCCACTTTGCTGCCTTGGGCTCCAGCTCCTCCTGGAGATCCAGCGTGTCCGGCACGGCAGCGCTCAGCACTGGAGAATCAACGACTGGGAGAGAGAGGGGGTCTACTGACTGCTGATCAGAATCCAAATTTACTCTCACCTACATATGCTTATATAACATTTTTAGGAAAGCTTTTCCCACATTGGTTGGGTTAAACATCACACAGACAAGCTTACAGATTTTGCAACATTTGTACTTGATTCATTCGTCTTTGCTTTCTCCAGTCTTGATCCAATATTCATGGAGTCTTCAAAGCTCTGTTTGCTCTTGCCAGGACATCTTGGTTATCAAGCTGCTTATGCTAATTAAATCCACAGCACTCTCTCTTAGTTCCCACAGTGGAGTCACTTCATTCAAGGCACAATAGCCTGCTGTCAATTTCTATTGTCTGCCAGATTTGCCCACAGGCAAAGTGGGGCTGTTGAAGGGAGAGTGGGTTTTACTGAGCACCCTTTGACTTTCTAGCCAAAATTTTATGGGTGGGGATAATGGCATCTTGATTCATGTGATGCTGCTGGCTGTGTGCTGTTGAGATGTGTCACGGTCCGCCCAACCCGAGCGGGAGTCGTGACAGGTTCTTTTATGGATCTCAGGGAGCAAAAGACACAGCAGGGGACAAAACCAGTTTTGGAGAAATGCACTTTATTTAGTGCCAATCAAAGTGCGATAGTGGGACAGCGAGAGAAGGAGAGAGAGAGAGAGAAGGGGGTCGGGATTATAGCTACCAAGACGGGCAGATGAATCCTCGTGGAGCAGCCAATAGATGTCTGTTGCCATCTGGGGAGATCTCGGGGGTCTCCTCTGAGAAAGTCACTTTTATAGTCCTTTCCCAAAGCGAGTGGCTTCTGGCCAAAAGGTGGGAAGATTTATGGACTATTGTATGTGGAGCTCGTTACCCTGAGGAACAGGTGGAAACAGGACGCTTCAAGGAACACCAAACCATTTTTGTTGTTATGAACACACGAGGGGCAGCCCATACTGAGCAGTCAGTATACTGCCCACCATCTTCTTTCCAGCTGCCCTCCATTTGCACTCTTGCAAATGCTGCTGGTGCACTCAGGCTCTCCATTCCAGGCAGTCTGGAGTTCCTGCTCAAACCCATCCCTCTGTGTCCCCTCTTGGATGGAATATCAAGCAAACAACACAGGATGTGTAGAGAACATGAACTTTATTCACTTTACTACTCTAAAAGTCTACGATACAGGGGGACTAGAAGACTATGGGGTAAGAACCTTATGCCTAAATTACTTAAACACTTAGAACCAGAATATTAAGGGGAAGGTCAGCTTCTTGTGGAAAAGGTGGTGGGGGTTGCTACAGCTAAGGATGGGGGGTCTCTAAGGCCTAAGATGGGGAATGGCACTGTGTCCGGGCTGGCACGGGTCACCCATTCCCTGCAGTGCTCTGAACGCGGTGCTGGAGCTGGAGGTCAGAGCTGGGGCAAGATTTAGGATCTCCTCCTGCTCCTCCTGCGACTGGCCCCCTGTGCTGCTCTGCTGTTCTGGGCCCTCTGCTGGGAGCAGCGTTGCAGGCACAGCTGCAGCAGGGTGCGGTTGTTCCTCAGCAGCCGGATCAGCTCTGTGGGACAGCCTTGTCCTGGGCAGCAGCTGCGGGGCCTCTGGTGCTTCTGCTGCAAGGCAAAGCACAGGGATCCCGATGGAAGGGGCAGAGGGGCAGAGCAGGGCCCCTCTCTGGGCTGCCTTTGGCCTCTGAGCAAGAGAGCCAGGCCTGGCCAGGCTGCAGCAAGCAGAGCTCTGGCTGCCTCTGCCTGGGGCTGTCCCTGAGCTCAGCCCTGGCCTGATTCCCAGCCAGAGGCTCAGCTCCACTCTGCCATGGGGCCTTGGCCAAAGGGCTGCCCAAGAGGTCCAAGCCCATCCTTCCTGCCTGACCCCCCATCCCTCACCCTTCTCCAGCCTCTCCAGCGCCCTCTGTAGCGGCGCCATCCCAGGACAGTGCCTGTGATCAGCAGCTGCACCAGCAGGCATGTCCAGGACAGCCATGATATGTTAATGCATGAGGTGGTCGGCTCAGGGTCCCTGTCCTGCAGCTCCAGCTGCTCGAGATACAGGCCTGTGCCCGGCCCAGGATGGCTGGATGGGTCGGGACAATGGCCCAGGAGCAGCAGCAGATAAAGGTTCAGCAGCCATGGGACAGGGTCGGCCATGGTGCTCTATGCAAGCTGCCACCAGCACACCCGCTCTGGACGTCTGTCCTCGCCGAGGTCAGCCCAGGCTGTGGGGCACAGCGGTGGCTGGGGACAGTTGCCAGGCACCATGCTGCCCCAGAGGCTGTGATGTCACAGAATCCAAGCACTGGCTTGGAAGAGTTCTGGGAGATCAACTCCAGCCTGTGATCCATGGTTACCACGGCAAGCAGATCTGAGCCTGGAGTGCTATGGCCAGGCTTACCTTGAACACCTACTGCAACGGTGACTGCACCAGTGCCCCCTGGGGCAAACCATTCCCATATCTCATGCCCCTTTCTGGGCAGCAGTTCTTCCTAATGTCCAGTGTACACCTCTCTTGGCACAGCTTCAAACCCTTTCTTGTCCTTGCCCATCTCTGAGACGGCTGGCACTGCCTTGGTCACTCTCCTGTATGTGGAGAAGAGGCTGTGCCAACGAGTGCCACTCCTTGTTTGCTTGTGGCTGCTGTGGAAAGGAACATTCATGTATATTGCCATTTCTTATAGGTTTTACCCCAGATTTTCTGTCACAGCTGTTCTATTGAGAACAAGTCTGTTTCCATGAGTATTTGAAGGGTAATAGAACACAATGGAATTGTGTTACATTAAATTAGGGAAATTTTGCTGGTTTCGTTTTACTGAGGTTTTGAGATGAGTTGCAAATCCCAAAAATTTTCTCTTTGGGGAAATAGTCATTCCACAGTTTAGATTGTGGGGATATTGATACTGGGGAAACATGTGCCACATTCAGTTTAACCATTTGCCCATGTGTTGCCCGACAGAGAGACACGAAACAACTAGGCTGTTTAGTGCGGTGCTTTATTGACGGCCCTGGGGTCTGAGGACTAGCGTCCAAAGTCAGAGCCCGCCCGATTAAAATTTCTCAGAGATTAAATACACTTCTTGGAGAATTTCTTTATCCTTGATTTTCTTACTTCACTACCCCTACGTGATTTTCTCAAGGTTCTCCTAATCTCCTAATCTCCTAATTCCTCTAAGTAATAAATTGTTACACTCGGCTAGACAAGTCACATACATCATGTAGATAAACAATGCACTATTGAAGAGAGAAACATTTCTACTGTTTCAGCAAGTTCTACTTCGGTACACACATAAATTTACTTAACTGAATACCCCTCACTCTTGCCAATTCAGGGCCTAAGCTACTTGATCAGTCCTTAGCATAACTACTACTAATTTTATATTTCTATTTTACTGAAACATACTGCAACAAAGTGACCACACCCCCACTGACCTCACCCACTGACCACACCCTCATTGATCACCCCCACTGCCCACAAAGACCACACCAAGTGACCATCCCTCACTGACCAAACACACCAACCACAGCCGCTGCTCACACCCACTGACCACACCAATGACCACATCCCTTGATCACCCAACTGACAATCCTCACCCTTACCCAATTGACCACACCCACTGACCACACACACTGACCACAGCTAGTGACCACACCCACTGACCACACAAACCATCTCTGCTAACCACACTCCAATAACTTCAGCCCACTGAGCACACCCACTGCCTACACACCACTGTCCACACCCTTTCCCAAAAACCAGTGACCACACCCCACTGACCGCACCCACTGACTACACCCACCCTTCACCCTAACTAACCACAACCACTGACCACACCTTTCTGACCATACCCACTATGAAGACACCAATGCCTACACCCCACTGACCACATGTAAGAGTCGGTCCAAAGTTTTCTGATCCGCCTCTCGACCATCATCAGAGACTGGGCCCTGAGATTGCACCACTTGCCCTGACCCGGAGCTCCTGCCTGGCCCAGGTGTATGCTGGTGGGCCAAGGGCTGTTTGTAGCTGTGCCTGGTGCTTGTCATGGTGCTGCAGGGTGCTGGTTATCACACCCTGTCCCTGTACCTGCATCATGGGGGTACGATCTCCACACACAATAGTCCATAAATCTTCCCACCTTTTGGACAGAGGCCACTCGCTTTGGAAAAGGACTATAAAAAGTGACTGTCCTAAAAAGACTTTGAGATCTCTTTCTCCCCAATGGATTGAAGATGCATCTCGTCTCATCTCATTGGAGGCCACGAGGATGCGTCCCATCTGTTGGTAGCTATATCCCATCCTTTCTCCCTCTCTCTCTCCGTTTTACTTCATCCCTCTCTCTCTCCCTCTCAAAACTTGATTGTTAGCACGTAATAAACTGCATTACTGCTTTCTGCTAAACAAACCTGAGTTTCTTGCTTTTGTCTTTTGCACCCTGGGGTTGAATGAACCATCACAACTCCCGCTCGGGTTGAGCAGATCGTGACACTCCTGGGCCAAGGCCCCCTGAGCTGACCAGGAGCCCAGACCTGCACTCCCAATGACAGGGCTCTGCATAAAAGTGTCCATGCCAAACAGGTCAGCGAGTTTCCCTGGTAACAGAGGCACCCAGGCTGGGTGGGACTGTTGATCTGCTGGGGGGTAGAAAGTGTCTGCAGAGACACCTGGACAGGCTGGATCATGGGCTGAGGCCACCTGTGTGAGGTTCAACAAGGTGAAGTGCCCCATGCTGCACTTCAGCCACAACAGCCATGGGAGGCTCCAGGCTGGGGACAGAGAGGCTGGAAAGCCGCTCAGAAGAAGAAGTCATGGGGTGCTGGTTGGCAGGGGCTGAACATGAGCCAGAGAGTGCCCAGGTGGCCAAGAAGGCCAAGAGCATCCTGTCCTGGGATATGCTTTAGTGGTGGCCTTGGCAGTGTTAGCAGCCTCAGATTATTAAGGGGATTCTCTGGTCTTCAAGGGGTTTTCCAATGAAACAGTTCTGCAGCTCTAAACCTCCATTCCTTGTTTTGTAGGATGCAGTCCCAAATAGACCCACATTGATATTTTTAAGGAATTTAGCATCTCCCTTTCCTTGAAAGTAAAGGGAACCAGGCTTTAAATGCTCTTAAAACACTTTCATTCCTTGATCTTCAGCTGTGCATTTGAATTGAGGTGCTTTTGTACGGAAAGGTTGGACCATGAGATAAATGCAGGCAATTTAGCTGCAAGGGCACTTGTTTGATCTGCCTTTCTGCTTCCTTTCCCCATGGGTAGCAAATTTGGGAGTATTTGTCTTGTGCTTTGATTTCTGCCTCAGACTTGCTCACAGACGTGTTGTAAAATCTTATCTACTCCTTTCTCTTGAAAAAACCCAGCTAGAGACAAGGCTTTCAAACCACTCCCCAGTATGATTAGCCCAATGTCCCTGCTTAAATCCATGTATGCTTGTATTAGAAGGAGTGAACTATTCTAACTCCCCTGCCCCCTCCTCTTTTTTTTAAAGTAGCTCTTCAGGCAAGTCCTGTATGCCATTCCGTGTTGTGGGATGTCTCCGTATTTTTGGGTGTCCCCCCATGTTTTGGGGTGTCCCCGTGATTTTGGGTGTCCCCCCATGTTTTGGGATGTCACGTGTTTTTGGGTGTCCCCCCGGTTTTTGGGATGTCCCCTCATGATTTGGTGTGTCCCGTGTTTCAGGGTGACCCCCGTGTTTTTGCTGCCCCCCCCCGTGTTTCGGGGAGTCCCGTGTTTTGGGGTTTCCCTCCGTGTTTTGGGGTGTTCCCCCATGTTTTGGGGTGTTCCCCCGTGGTTTGTGGTGTCTCGTGTTTTGGGATGTCATCTCCATTATTTTGGGGTGTCCCGTGTTTTGGGGTGCCCCCCCTCCCCGTTTTTCGGGATGTCCCCCCTGTGATTTGTGGTGTCCCGTGTTTCGGGGTGTCACGTGTTTGGGGGTGTCCCGGTGTTTCGAGTTGTTCCCGTGTTTTGGGGTGTTACGTGTTTTTGGGTGCCCCGTGTTTCGGGGTGTTTCCTTTTTTGGGGTGTTCCCCTGAGGTTTTGGGTGTCCTCACGTGTTTTGGGGTGTCCTGTGATTTGGTGTGTTCCCCCGGGTTTTGGGGTGTTCTCGTGTTTTGGGGTTTCCCCCCGAATTTTGTGTTTCCCTATATTTTGGGGTGTCCCATACATTATTTTGTGGTGTCCCCGTGTTTTGCGGTTTTTCGTCCATTATTTTGGAGTGTCCTGTGTTTTGTGCTGTCCCACCCAGTTTTGGGGTGTCCCCGTGTTTTGGGTGTCCCCCCGGGTTTTGGGGTGTCCTCGTGTTTTAGGGTGTCTCCCCGGTGTTGGGGTTTCCCTGTGTTTTGGGGTGTGCCTCCGGTTACGGGGTGTCCCATTTTTTTGTGTTGTCTCCACTGGTTTTGGGGGGGTGTCTCCGGATTTTGGGGTGTTCCGTGTTTCGGTGAGCTCCCCGTGTTTTGGGGTGTCCCTTCAGATTTAGGGTTTCCCCGTGTTTTAGGGTGTCCCCTCCATTATTTTGCGTTGTCCAGTGTTTCGGGGTGTCCCCCGGGGTTTTTGGGTGTCCTTGTGTTTTGGGGTGTCCCCTCCATTATTTTGCGTTGTCCCGTGTTTCGGGGTGTCCCCCGGGGTTTTTGGGTGTCCCGTTTTTCAGAGTGTCCTCCCGTGTTTTGGGGAGTCCTTGTGTTTTGGGGTGTCCCTTCAGATTTAGGGTTTCCCCGTGTTTTGGGGTGTCCCCTCCATTATTTTGCATTGTCCCATGTTTCGGGGTGTCCCCCGGGGTTTTTGGGTGTCCCGTCTTTCAGAGTGTCCTCCCGTGTTTTGGGGAGTCCTTGTATTTTGGGATGTCCCCTCCATTATTTTGGGGTGTTGCCGTGTTTTTGGGTGTCCCGTGTTTAGGGGTGTCCCGTGTTTTGGAGTGTCCCATCTTTTGGGGTGTCCTCCCCTTGTTTTTGGGTGTCCCCTCCATTTTTTCGGGGTGTCCCCGTGTTTTGGGGTGTCCACCCGGGTTTTGGGTTTCCCTGTGTTGTGGGGTGTCCCCTCCATTATTTTGCGGTGTCCCCGTGTTTCGGGGTGTCCCGTTTTTTGTGGTGTCCCCGTGTTTTCCTGTGTCCCCGTGTATTTGGGTGTCCCGTGTTTTGGGGTGCCCCTCCATTATTTTGAGGTTTCCCTGTGTTTCGGATTTGGAGTGTCCCCCTGTGTTTTCCGGTGTCCCCCCGGGTTTTTGGGTGTCCTGTGTTTAGGTGTGACCCCCGGGGTTTTGGGGTGTCCCTGTCTTTTTAGGTGTCCCACGGATTTGGGGTTTCCCTGTGTTTTGGGGTGTCCGCTCCATTATTTTGGGGTGTCCCCGTGTTTCGGGGTGTCCCGTTTTTGGGGTGTCCCCCGGGGTTTTGGCACGTCCCCTCCATTTTTGTGATGTGTCCCCGTGTTTTTGTGTGTCCCTTCGTGTTTCGGGGGTCTCCCAGGGTTTTGAGGTGTCCCATGTTTCGGGGTGTCCCTCCAGGTTTTGGGGTGTCTCCCCGGATTTGGGGTATCCCTGTGTGTGTTGGTTTCACGTGCTTGCGGGGAGGGTTGGCTTCCCCTCAGGAAATGAAAAGCTCCGTGTGGTCCGGGAATGGAGGGAGCTGTCCCGTCTCCCGGGGCTTCTCCTGTGAGCTGCTGGCACCAATCAGAGAGCTGATTTGGTGATGGACAGCTGGGGAAACCAATGAAAAGTTATTTTTCTTTCACAAATCACAGTGGCTGAAGCTCTGGTGGGTCTTTCGGCTTCCGCCCTCCGGAGGAGCGGGGGGGGCTCTGGCCGGGGCCCGGCCCGGCTCCGGGCTCACTCTGGGGCCCGGCCCGACCTGGCATCCCGGCCCGGCTCCGGCTCTGCGGGGTCTCGGCTCGGCCCCCCCCGCCCAGCACCGGCTCTGGGGGAGCCCTTAGCTGGGCCCCGGCTTGGCTCGGCGGGGCCGCATGGACCCCCCAGCACCGGCCGCATGCTTTCCTCTTAATGATCTGGATACAATTTTAACTTCTTTATCCCTGGATAAGATTCCCGATCTCCTGAACCCCCTTTATGAGAAGAAATAAAGCATGGAGTCCACAGAGGTTGGCGGAATGAAGAGAAAGTTCCTGATGGGGAGAGATCGAAAAAATGCAACTGATAAGTAGCTGAAAACATTTTTTTGTGGGGCTATAAGGGGATTGTGACTTCACTAAAATTCCTTTAAACTATAAAATATACTTGGGGAGGATGGGTGCTTGAGATGAAGACTTTCCTTGCCTCGGGAAATTGAGCTCTCTGCTTTGGGACTGGAATATGAACAGAGACATTTGATAGAGAAGATGATGAAGAGGATTTTGTTTTTCAGCAGCCTGCCTTTCAAAGTAGTACCCCATGTATGCATCATAACCCATAACACGGCTCTGCAAGGACTGTGGGAATGAGAGGAAAATTCATAGTTCTGTTGGTCCACGGCAAATGCAGACTGTGAAGGTGAAGACATCCCCCTAAGTCTGAAGCAGAAAAAGGAACTTTTCTCTCTTAAGTGAACGGAAATGATTATTTGAGTGGATAACAGACTGAAGTGTTCTCTGTATGTGGTTGGTAAAAAATGTGGAGTGAAGGGAGGAGGGAGTAATCTAGGAATCTTATTCTGAATAATTTTTTCTTGTGTTATTAATACATTTCTTCTTGTACTTTCTTTTTAAATGTTGAGCCTGCGTTGTCTTTACTCCTAAATCCTATCTCTAAAGAAAATTAAATATTTAAAATTGGCAAGCCCTTTAGTCACACCGTGACAGTCACCCATTGTCAAGAGAGCTCCAAGGCCCCAGCACCCACTAGCTTCTTGTTCTCATAATTCAGTAGTAGTGTACAGGATTTTTGTAGTGGTTATTTGTGGGTCCAAATTCTCATCATTGATACAATTGTATTCTGTTTTAACCACAGGTTTCAAGCTAGGGCAGCAATGTTCCCCACTATTTTTCATCAGAGTTAGTTCTTTTTGAAGATATAATTGATTAGTTTCTTTCTCTTCTGTTTCTTTTGGTAAATCAGTGTGTTTTAAAGTGTTGGTGTGTTCTTGTCTTAGGGCAGCTCTTAAAGAATGAATCTCATCTCTCAAAGCATGATTCTCATTCCTTTTTTCATCTCATTGTTCTTGCAAAATTTCCACTAAATTCTGTAGGGAGTCAATAATTGTTCTTTCTTCACTTCTTGGCATAAAGCGAGTTTCTACAGCTGCTGTAAGATGGGCCCCAAAACTGAGCAGAGAATGGTCTTATTTCTGCCCAGTTTGAATTTTGTTTCATGTTGCAAAGAATGTATCCTATCAATCACATTTTATAATTAAACTAGTTACTGTGCGCCCAATCTTCTCCCCCTTGGGAGGGTCTGGCATTATCCTTAGCTAGCAAAGTGAAAAATGCAGCTTTATCTTTTGCATTATGATTTTCAGTAATTTTGAAAGAAGGAAAGTAAAGCCACTCAAGGGAGATCAGCACTTAGTTACACACACAGCTCTTTTCATCCTTTTCCACTCAGGTTTCCTACCCTTTTCTTCCCTCCCACTTCTCTCCTACTTCCACTCACATTTCTCACACTTGGCACCTCATATTTTCGTTTCCCCCCTCACATTTTTTTACCCTCTGGTTCCTTTCAGTGACTGTTTCTCTTCAGTAGTTGATGGGCTCCTTTTCATATATTTCTGCAATCCCCTCCTCAAAATAATGGGTGCCAGAGCTTCAGCCCAAGACGCCCTTGCTTGTGCATCTGCTGAACACAAAGTCTGTGCTCAACTTGAAGAACCTCATTAAAAACAACCTAAACCACAATGGACTTCCTGCTGCAGTTTTGGTTTGTACTTCAATTTTACAGAGTCTTCATAGTGTTTTAAATAGTAGGTATCTGAGGGATACACATTCCAGGTGAGCACCCACGGCACATTCGGCTTCAAGCAGATCCCATCTTCATCACCTCACAGTCACTATGACTGCAGCATGGAGGAAACAGGCTGTGATGCCTCTTTATGCTCAATGAAATCCACCTGCACAGGAAATGCTTTAGGCCCTTTTCTGGGGAAAAAGAAAAAAAAAGGAGAGAAAAATCCCAACCAAATTGAAAAAAAAAAAAGGGTTTATTTTAAAATCTTTAAACTCTGGAGTTTCTTTCTATTTTCACCTATTTGAATTGCCTTGACATCAAAATACTGCCAGCCGACATTACAAACTGCCTGGTGTATGTTTGTGTGCACAGACCAAAGGTGCCACACTGTGTCTGTCCCCGGGTGTCTGTTCATGTCCATTTAAAGAGAGGACTGAGAGGGGGGCTCTGCCCGCCCTGCGCTGCTCCGGGGCCGAGGCTGGGCCAGCAGGAGCTGCAGAGCTCACTGGAGGGACAGCCTCAGCCACTGCCGCCATCTTGTGTGTGGCTGCCTCAGCCACTGCCGCCATCTTGTGTGTGGCTGCCGCAGCCCCGCCACAATTTTGTGCCTCCACCACGTCCAACTCTGAAGGGAATGGGTTGCTCTTTTGCCAGCAGTCAGGGTCAGCACCAAGGCACCCACAGCAATTTACATATTGCCATTTACTGAAGTGAATGCAGCAAAGAAATACAAAAGGATAACCTGTGCAATGCACTGCATTATTACTACAAAAATGGCCTGTAGGGACTAAGAAAGATACAACACCAATTACCCAAATACTTGGCCATTGTCCAGACACATCACCTGGGGAGCCCCTGTCACAGCAAAGGATTGGAGAGGCACTGCCAGAAAATGGAAATTCCTTTGTAATTTGCCAACCCAGAGGCAAAGCCATCAACTTTGCTGTGAGAGGGCCCAGATTTTACACCCTTGTATTAACAAGCCACCATAACTTCGAGTGTGGGAACATCTGGTTTCATTCTCCTCTAATCCAGGGCTCAGGGAGATACTAAGAGAGTTTACTTTCACCATATAACTTCAAACACAACCAGATAGAGATATCTAGTTCTGTGGCCTTGTCCGGCTTCTAAATGTAGAAAGGTAAACGCCTCTTTCACTAAAAGCAGATTCATACATATACTGGTAATGATCATGCATATTTTGTTAATGAGTGCATATAAATATAATATTTGGTTAGAAGGTTTATCTGGAAGTCAGCTTTGGCTTAGGGCTTGTTGTTGAGGCCTTAGTACTTCCCTGGAATTGTCCTTTCCCAGGCAGTGATCTTGTCCCCTCAGCTGCAATGGAATCCTCAGCTGTTCCCACAGGGATTGCTCAGGCTCAGCTTGTGCTGAGTTCCTTGTGAGTGGAGTCATCAGTATCTTGGACAAGCAGATTCTCTGTCACAATGCCCAAAAGTTTTCCCTGGGATCCACCAGGGTAAGAGGAAAGCTCTCTGAAGCTGTGACATGGGAATTGTCCTGCTGGGTGGCCGTGGCTGAGTCTGAAGCACAGCAGCTCTCTGGCCATGTGGTGCTGCTGGCAGAGCTGGCTGCTGCCCACTCAAGGCTCAGGCAGGCACTGAGCTGCCTTGCTGCGCTGCCAAAACCATCTCAGTGCTCGGGGGCACCTCCCGCCCCTGGTCCCAGTGGGTCCCGCTGGCAGTGTCAGAGCAGTGGCTCGTCGGGGTCGGTGCTGCCCCTGCTCTCCACTCGCCCTGGCCCCGGCAGTGCTGGCCCCGCTGCCATGCACACACAGGGAATGGGAACTGCTGCCTGATGCTTTTGGAGCTGTGCCACTCCTGCTGCTGCTGCTGCTGAAGACACCTTGAATGGACTAGTGGGACTGTGGGCTGTATTGGCCTGTGATAGCAAGGTCATGAAGGCAGAGGTGCAGATGGTCCTGTCAGTCTTTTATCTGCCTGTTTCTGAAACCCAAAGAATCCCTCTTGATCCTGTGAGTACTGAGTTTTCAAAGTAATTGTTTCTTTGTTGTTGTTGTTGTTATTTTCCCTTTGGGAAGCATCCATATTTGAAGCCAGCTGAGCCTCTCTCCAGACTGGCATCTCTGATCCCTGCAGTGAATCCATGGAGGCAGTTCAAGAGGTGGTGATGATCATTGCAGGATGACACTCTAGTTCAAGTTCTGAGTGGGTCTCAGAATAAAAACTATCAAACCTCAACTCCATTGGGAGGTTCTCTTCCCTGTAATCCTATGAATAAATGCTATGATGCCTTTGAGCATTTTTTTTTCAAATGGAAAGTTCCATTAATAGTGGTCTTGGTATGATTAGGAATGGGGAAGTATCTCCTTCTGATGCCCAAATAGTTTTTGCTATTTTTTCCCTTCATATGTATTCATAGATTTGTACACTACTGTTGTATGGTTACATAGTTCCGGGGTAACTTCAGTACTTTTCCTCTCCTGATAGGCAGATGGACAAAACACATCCCAAAGGCTCCTATCCCATGTTAGCTCCTCTGTGAACCAGGGTTAAAACATGTTCTCAAGGTACTTTCTCATAAAGTAGGTATAGCCTGTACAGCTAGTACAGCTAGTAGCAAGAGGGGCTCCAGAAGAGGTGGAAAGAAATGGAGGAAATTTCCTTATTATTGTGCTTCTCCTTGGGAATTCTTGTCAATCATGCTAATTTTCCAGACTTATAAAAGCACTTTCACCCTATGTGGGGTTGTCATCTTTCCATATCTGCCCCTGGAGTTTTCCAGTTAGAGGCCAGAATTTATATTAGTTCCTCTATTATTATTGACTCAAAAGTGTGTTCTTTTATGTTTTAATGTTTCTCAATAACAAGATGTCACAGACTGACCAGCCAACAGCAGGATCGACCCACCAGGGGAATTTCTCCTGCTTTGTGACTCAGGAGAACTTCCCCAGCTATTTTGTGTTTGCTGTAGGGAAGCTTGGGCTGCTTTGCATAAATTCACAGGATCGACCAGTGCTGGGAGGGCTGCCCCTTGCTGCCCTAGTGAGAGGTGTTAAGCTGCCCCTTCCCCTTGGAGGCAGCCAAGTACAGCACTTTTGTGCAGAAACACTTAATCAGCCCTGGTTTGCACAGCTCCAGCAACTGGGGTTGCCGGAGTGCCCCTTCCTGCATTGGAAATGAGCTGAGTCAGTCATGGGACAGGGCAGGG
This sequence comes from Erithacus rubecula, assembly GCF_903797595.1. Taxonomy (NCBI): domain Eukaryota; kingdom Metazoa; phylum Chordata; class Aves; order Passeriformes; family Muscicapidae; genus Erithacus; species Erithacus rubecula. The sequence continues at coordinate 54,786 of NW_027635824.1, forward strand.
CATGCCCAGGTGTTCCCATTGGGAATTCCATCTGTCCTGGGTGTGTCCCATGTGGCTCCTCAGTGACATCCCACCCAGCCTGGAACATGGAACTCCCCGTTTCCAAGGACACGTGGCCATTGTCACCAGCACAGGCAGGACGGGTCAGACCCTTCCGCGGCTGCAGCGAGAGCGGAGGTGTCAGAGCCTTTAGCGAGTGCTGCTCCACACTGGTTGGAGCTCACACCTGCTGCTCAAGAGGCTGATCCACACCTGAGTAGAGGTAAATATTTACAGTTCTGTGCAGAAAGGGGGGGCTCAGTGATCAATTCACAAAGTCAGCACCAGAAACACCAGAATGTTTCAGTATTTATATGTTTTAGCCAGCAAAGCTATTCATGTTCATTGACTGTAGGTTACGGTATTCTCTTCATAATTAGTATTCTGTCTGCTGTTGGGTACAGATCTTCTCACTTCTCATGCTAATTACTCTGCATTCTCAGTCTCTTTCTTCTTTTATAGTAAGACATTTCTTGGGTGGGTGGCCATGGTCTGCTCCTGCTGGAACAACCTTTTACCTAACAGAGCTGATTCAACACAGTTGCTGCATTGGCTATATTCGTTTTTGGGGTTCTGCTAAATGTCCTTGTGCAATTCCGAATTCTTTGTGTCCATCATCCGAGGTGCATTCATCTTCCCAAGCCTTGCTAACCTCCCCTAGGTCTGAGGCCACTGAAGCCTATCAAGCCCCACACATGAATAAGGCAATTCAGCCAACAAGTAACCTGCCTTTCCAAGGCCAGGCCATCGCTTGGAGCTTGTTGGCTGTTCTTGTTTCATGGAGAAAATGTCTGTTTCTGTTAATGAGCCTTGAAAGCCAGAAAGGCCAAACAACAAAGAACACATATTTTCCTAGCACATATTGCCCATGTTGCAGATGTTGCTGCAGGATCAGTGTGTGTGTGGCAGCGGATCAGCCGAGGCAGGGCGGGATGGCGGAGCTGCGGGCCTGGGCACGATCCACTGTGCTCCGCAGGGCCCAGCCCGCACTGCATCCCGCAGAGCCCCCACGGCCGCTGCCATGCCCCTCAGGGGGACCCAGAGGGGCAGCACCAGCAGCTGAGGGGCTGTGCCGGGCTCTGGGGTCGGCTCTGGGTCAGGGCTTGGCCATGGTGCTGGTGCCAGGTGCTGCTGACCCTGCGGGACCAGCTGGGCAGGGCTGGGCCCCACTGGTGCCCCACGGCCCCTTTGAGGCAGCCCCGGGGGAAGCGACTCCCAGGGATGACACTGAGGAGCTGCCAGTGCAAGGGGGAGATTCCCCCTGCTCTGACACCACTCAATTCATGCTCTGGGAATGGCTCTTGCTCAAAATGAGTGCACTCCTCATTGCTCCATATTTAGACCAGGGTCACCAAGAATGTAAGGATAAATGAAACCCAGGAGCAGTTATTTTTTTAGTATTGGAAGTAGACATTATTTTATTGCCAGCTCTGCTGCATAGGGGAGAGCTCCAGCCACATACATGCCACTTTCTAAGCATTTACACTTACTGATATATTTTCAGTAAACATAGAAATTCCTGTCCATTGGTTCTAAATGATACACACTCCTCATTTACTATTTATTGTTCTCTCTTGTATTGGATGTTGATTTCTCCCTTCTCATGCAAATTAGTGCCTTTTTTTCAGTCTGTTTTTAGTTTTTTCCCCCACAAAAGTTCTTTTGACCTGTGAGGCTGAAATGTCTTTATTAGTTTCTTCTTTATGTTCTGGCCATTCCAATGTGTTCTTGGAGGGCTTGAAGTTTAGATTCAAGGTATCCAGATTTTGAAGCCTTCAGGCTTTGTTTATCGAATGTTATCAGGGTTAGTTTAGAAAAATGAAAAACTTTGGGGATCTAACAATCGAACTCTGACAATAGATTGCCAAAAGACACCTAGCTACTTACTTTGTAAGGCAGAAAATTACAATGGTTAAGATGAACACACTGCCTATGATTAATTAAACAATTAATTGCAAAGTTATTTAAATTCAGTAACCAGGAGAAAATGTAGGCTAAACAAGCAATGAGAAGCTGCATAATAATCCAAGTTGATGTGTTTGGCACCTTACGTGATTTGTTCCCATTCTTTTATAAATGCACGGATGCTCTTAGAGCAAACTCATTCATGAAGCTGACATAAAAGGATGCAAAGTTCAGGTGACTCCCAGTTCCCCTTCATGCCCAGTCCCTGTCCTAAGCTCTGCCACTGCTGATGACTGAAACAGAAACATTAGTGGAATTGTGCTGAGGCAGCACTTCGTGCAAATGACACTCTCACAAGCACAAGTCACAAGTGACATTCTCACAAGCAAAAAATTGAGGGATTTCTAGAAGACTGTTGAATATTTCTTTTACGATCTTTGCAAGTGAATACTTCAATTGCATTAAAAGTTCAGGCAAATTTCAGATTAATACCTTTTTAGCTTCCCTGCCAGCCACTTTTGTTTTCAGAATGAAGCAGTTGGATGGCAGTAGGTTGTTTTTGTTAAAAAGTATGCTTATGCCAGTAGACATTGTAGCGATGTTTGAGCTCCAAGGTGACACATTCTAGACTAAATAATGAGTTCAGGACACAATCCAAATTTTGTTACATCTGAGTAACCTGAGGTAAACTGTTTCCATTTCACACCTATGCAAGCAATTACATCTAGAGCTGAGGAAAACACAAAGGGTTTTGGTGCCTGTTCGAGTCAAAATTCACATTTGCAGTTGAAATTCTTCTTGGAGCTCACTCCAGCATGTGCTTCCTTAGTACCAGATAAATCCCAGCCTGGAGTGCTGCCCAAACCTTGTGATCTTTTTGGGAACCACTCTCACCTGGTTTGTCAGCTGAGCTCTGGCCAATTCAGTTGTACTCAGGCATTGGATTTCAAGGGAAGCCCTTGCCTATAAATTCCAGCAATTGGGAAAGGATGGCTTTCTCCTTGAACTCTTGGCTGCATTGGAGGCTCAGTGATGGTCACTCACTGAAAGTGCAGCTCTTGCTCTGCCTTAGCTTAGTGCAGAGCATTTTAAGGTGACAGTGTTGTGTCTTTTGGAGAGACAAAATTAAACCCACAAATTTCTCATTAGGGATGTGCTGTTTCACATGTGAATGATGATTTCTGTGATTCTTGGTGAGAGTTTGCATAGATCCTAAGGGAATACTTCACATTGAGCAATTGGTATTGAAGAGTGGCAGTAGTGAGACAATTGTGGAACTGGGGCTGGCAAATTTTGCTTTGGCCTGGCACAGAGGAACTCAGGTGAGACAGGTCTGGTTGCTGGTAGGGTAGAGGGTGCCCTTGCAACATGCTCCACCTAGTGCCAGTCAGGGATTGGGCTTTGTTACAGAATCAGAGAATATTCTGACCTCACAGTGATCCACAAGGATATGCAAGTTCAGCTCTGTCTCAAAGAATTCCATCATAATTTTAAATCAACTTGCTTGCCTTCTCCCAAATTCCCCTTATGACATTCCTTTTTCTGTTTCCGTTTCCTTTGGGAAAACAAGTAGACATCATAAGAGCCCAACCAAACATTTCACATTGTGCACCTGAGAAGAAGGAAACAGCCATGAAGCCAGCAGAGAGTGAAGAGAGTCCTTGCACTGCTGTTTATCGCCGACCCTACAGGGACAGGGTGATTCATTTGCTTGCTCTGAGGACGTACAAGAAGCCAGAGTTACTTGCCCGCTTGCAGAGAGATGGAGTCATGCAAAAGGACAAGGGAACCCTTGGCAAGATCCTCCAGCAGGTGAGATTGTGCAGTTTGGCTCCAGCAATTTTCTTCCGCCACTTTGTTCTTTTATCCTTAATTTTTACTTGTTCCTCCATTGTTTAAATAAGAAACTTTCCTTTTAAAATATTTCCTGTTCAACATGGCTGTTGTTGAATTATGCAAACATTCATAGATCATCAGAATATTTCCTCTTTTGCTATGAGCAACGTCAGGGGGGATAATTCAGATGGACACAGTTTTGGATGCACAGAGTTGCTTCTTAAATGGATTCACATACTTGCTTCCCTTTCCAACACAATCTTAGTTCTGGTTTTAAGACATGAATTCTTGATTCTGGGTATATTTGTTACTTTGCATTTTTTATAACGAGAGACAGACATCAACAGAGACCACCAGAGCAATATCAGTGTTTATTATGTTTTCAAAAAAGAAAAAGGGCAGATTTTGAGAGATGATGGTGATGTGTTGTTGAGTTATTTATTGTGTTATAGCAGTCAAATTGATGGAGATTTTCCTTTTTCCATCTCAGCAGGAACTCTCAGCAGTGTCAGGTGATGAAGTCTAAACCAGCACACTTCATATCAGTGGTCTTGAGGTTTTACTACCTCATTTTACCTTTTTGAGTAGATTTTGTATTTGTCTTGAGAAAGATATGAACCTCATTTACTGTCAAAGGAATAGAACAAGAGAAGAGCACGACTTTCTCATAGAAGGACTCTGCAGGAATGAACCCTGGCTCTGCCACATGAAGAGGGAGGGACACTGGGCCTGACCAGCTCTGCTTACACATTGTGGCACTAAATATTGTTTTGAAAGGAACACTTATGAAATATGAATACTCACTTGTTTCCAATCAGTGATACTTTGATTCAGCTTAAAACTCATGTGATAGAGGAATAAATCCTCTCTGTGTCAAAGGATAATGTTCAGTTCCAGTTGGGTGAACACAAAGAGGTGTTCAGAACCAGCTGGATTTCTGTAGTTTGCATTTAGCAACCATAATAAGGGTTTGTTTTCTGAAATGTCTACCTGTAGGTAGCCAACCTGAATCTAAAGGATAATTCCTTCAGTCTGAAGGAACATCTGTTTCAGACCCTTCAGACTGATTGGCCTGGCTACACTGAAATGGATAGGGAGAAGTTGAAGTTGATACTTGCTAGGTAAGTTCAGTCTTTAGAGGAAAGAGAAGAGACTCTTCAGAACAAACACCCTGGGAGATGAAGCCTCACTTGTTAGAATATACTGAGTCAGCAGCAACCCATCAGGGTCCTGCAGTCCAACTCCCTGGCCTTGCACAGGACACCACAAGAATCACACCCTGTGCCCAAGACTGTTGTCCAAATGCTTCTTGAGTTCCTGCTACAGTGACCAGGGGCCACGAGAGCCTGTTCCAGTGCTTGGGCACTCTCTGGGGCAAGAATGTTTGCCTGATATCCAGCCTAAAGCTCCCTCAAATCAGCTTCATGCTGTTTCCTTGGCTCCTGACACTGAATGTCTGTATAACCTGAAACAAAAGAACTATGACTGTTGATATTCAGGCCTTGGAACATGAAATGTTTCACCATCCTTACAGCAAATCAACTCCATCTCAGAACCCCACCAGCACCAGGCAAGCACCATCTCCAGGACCTTCTGAGACACATGCTCCAGCAAGACCTGCTCAGGTATTTGCTGCATTTTTAACATTCTCTATTGTGTATTAAGGTTTGGCCCTCTGCTGATGGTGTAAAAGCTGTGATGTGCATGTGCAGGACCAGGCCAAAGCATGTTGTGCCTCAGGCATTCTGACTGCTTTGGCAGGAAGGTTGTGATCAGAAGAGAGGATCCTGCAGGGGTGCAGCAGCACTGTCCTGAGCCAACTTTCTGCTCTGCCTGGAGACTTGAGCTCAGTCCCTGATCTCAACTCATTCCCTGCAGAAGGACTCAAAGGGCTGGCTCTGCATGCATGACAAAACTGGGACAAAAGACTACTGTACATAAGAGGCTGCTGTACATAAAAGGGTGGGGCAGATGGGGCCCTCTGGCTTCCTTTTCCCTCTCTCTTGCTTTCATTCTCATTGTTTACTCCAGATCTACACTATCCATGTGACAGGACCAGCACAGGATCTAGAGATCCTCTAGATCCTCTCTTCTCTGCCTTAATTTCGCTCCTCCTTTGCCCTGCCTGGGAATAGCATGGCTGTCCTGTTCTACTCAATCCTCAGTCCTGGATTTTGCTGTGGGAGTGAGGAGCTTGTGGCCGTGTGCTGTGCCATGTGAGCCAGCACCTTTGAGAAGGTCCTTGGAAGGAGCTGAGAGATGGAAGTGAACTGAAGAAAATGGAAGAGCTCATAAGTCACCACTTGTGAAAGTCTCTTGCATAAAGTAAAGAATATTTTAGCCATCAGCTTTTGAGTTTAAAGAGTGGAGTGGCTGCTGGAGTGAAGGCAACTGCACCTAAAAGCACAAGATTATCCTGACATGTGACTGATGTCTTTTTTCATCATCCTGATGAGAATTCACAACCAACCACAACACCCTGTACTCCCAGGTTGTGTCAGTGATGCACTGACCTTGTCTTTAACAGGGAGACAGCTAAAACAGACTCTTTAGTAAATCATGTGTATGTGTGACATCAAGAGCTGTGTACAAGCATGAATTGGGAGCTATAAAAAAACAACTAGACCTCCCCATTTTGGGGAAGCCTTAGATAGAGCTGCAGAAGGGAGTGTCTTTCTACCAAAACCTTTTAGCTACAGACTTGAAGTCTTGATGAGAAAGTAAAAATGACATAGAGCCTGAATGATTTTTTATTTAAGGAAAATTTGTTTTTAACCATTGGCACTTCAGAAATGCTGCTATTTTACAAATGGGAGCAAATCCTGATCATAGATTAATGAATTAATTATTTTTTTATTGTTGCAGAAACGGCCTCTGACTTCTGACTTCACCAGTCCTGTGCTGAGCAAGAAGAGGCGAATTGGTCACCAGCAGTTCACCAGTCACGTCCAGCCAGCAGCTGGAGGTCTCTCTTCCTCCTGGGTGCTGCCTTCCACAGCCCTTTGTACTCAGAACATGTCTCCAAGGGTTGGCTCCATTTCCCCCTGCACCCATGAGGTGCACCAGAACAACAAGTTCCAGAGTTCTAGAGTCCCAGAGCCTGCCATGGTGCACATGGAGATCTCCAATTCAAACGGGGAGAAAAATGAATTGGGAAGGCTGAAGCAGTCACATCCTTTGGATTTCGATGAAGGTATTAATATGCTGCTTTTCCTAACTCCTCCCTGGAGAACTGTGGTGATTTGGTTATTCAGAGGAGCTCCTACCCAAATTAGGCAACAAGTGAGATCCTTTTCAATTGTACAGATGTTATTAACAGTAAATGCAACCCAGAGAGATAGAAAGGAATAAGAGAAGAGATGTGGGGTGTAGAGAAGAGAGAAACATTAGGTATGAAAACATCACCACCACATGGATTCTCTGTGGTCCAGCCAGTCCATCTTCACCCTTGGTCTTGTCAGTGGTGGGGGTCCCCAAATGGCTCTGGAGGTACCACCTTTATACTGCCCAAGATCCGAGTACCCACAGGTACAGATGGTCACAGCTGCTCTTAGATCTCGGGCTGGAAGGGATGCAAGTGTCTTTTCCTTACACACAGTCTCTACAGCAAGAAAAAGATTCTTGCTTGAGTCTAAAAACATGTGAACATTGTTCTTCAGGAGCCACAAAATTCAGAGCAGCTGGTGAAGGAAAAATCTGGACTGTGTTTCAAGTTGGGGCTTAGGCTGCAGCTTTTGTGCTGACTGAGCCATGAGAGCAAATGCACTTTTGGAAATGAAATGTACACAGCAAAGCTCTTCTTACAGGTTGTATTGAACATACTGTGACTCTCCTGCTGATAAGAGTGCAGAAAATTTTAATCCAAACTTTGTTTCATGGGAACTTTGGGCCTCTGGAATGGACAAGGAAGTGGCCATAAAACATGGCATGAGAAGAACTCCAGCTTTTTTCTGTATTTCTTTTTAGAACCTCCATGTTCATCACTCTCTCTCCCCCTCTGTCTATCTCAAGCTGTTGTCTTTTGTGAAACTGCATCTGCTGCTGCATGACTGGAATGGCTGTAGAGATGCCACCTCATGCATTCAAAACAGAAAAGCCGAGCTGGGCTTTACACCATGGTAGTGCAGTAGAGAAAAGTGGCCATGCCTTTTTTCTACAGCCCAGAACTGGCCACTGGAGAGAAAATTCTGTGTGCCCCATTATTGATTTTTGGAGCTTTTTTCAGAGTAATTTTCTGTGATAACAAAGCTCTGAAGGACTTTTACAAGACCACCCAGTGGGTATTTTTTGGCTTTTAAAAGATCTCCTGATGAAGAGTGTCAAAATTCTGCTTTTCTGCAGGAGAAGGAAAACAAACTTCCATTGTCTCCACATGCTCTGCCACAAACACCCAAGCAGACTACTTGAGGTGAGTGAAAGAGCAGTTGAGCCTTGCCACTCGCAGTGGGTGCCCTGTGAAGCTCTTCCCAGTTTTGAAAGGATGATGTTGAGAAGGTTTTGCTGGCCCTGCATGGCTAAGAGCTGAAATGAACACCGAGGTGGGTTCAGGCTGGGCTGGCCCTCCCTTCCTGCAGTGCAGTTGCTCAGGGTCAGCTGCAGCAGTGGTGCTGCATCCCCCCCTTGTATTTGCAGTGCAGGAGGGGAGGCAGAACTGTGTGTGTGTGGTATCAAACACTGGAAAGGCTGCCAGCTTCTGTCAGAGCAGTGATGTTGGCAAGGGCACCCAGGCCTCCTGCAGCCCTGGGGCTCTGGGGCAGCTGTGCCCTTTGGAGCAGGCACTGCAGGGCCCTGGGTCACATTGGATACAGCCAGGGATGCTCCGTGGCAAGGCTGAGGGCAAGGTGGTCCTGCAGGGGAGCAGCTGAGTGAGGCCTGTGCAAGGACTCTTGCCAGGAAATGTCACTGGGCAGAACCCAGAAGTCCAGGCTATTTCTTCTCTAGTACCTCCCCAGATGTTGAAAGACATCTGTGGATTTCAGAACACACCAGCACAGCAGTCAGGTGCATCTGGCCTGGGATGCATCCCTGGCACAAGCTGCTCTCTGTCCTGGTACTGAATTTCAACTTGTTAATGTTTTAATGCTTGTAGCAATTAATCTCAGGGTGTTTACAAGGATTTTTTCCCGTGTGAGGGAGTTTTTGTCATTTAAAAGAAGCTGGTGTGCAGGCCAGGAGGAGCAGAAGCATTGGTGTGTCAGTGTTGGGAAGTGGTGTCTATTATTCTCATTGACGCTGCTTCTTGGATTTGTATCACGAGCTTGGTAAACCTCACTCATTTTTATTTGAATGAGAAGGGAATGAAGAAAATTTTTCACCCATCAATTGCTTCAGGCATTAATGAGTTTTACCCTCGTTAGGAGCTGATGTGGTTTGCGTTTTGTAGTTGCACTTTCAGACTTATATGGAGTTTGTTTTTAATGGCTGCAAAACAAGCACCTCATTTCAAGGCTCAGTTTTGTAAATGATGTCCACCAGAAGAATCAAATATTATCATGAACTCTGCTTTGCTGTTAGACAAGCAGACATCAATGGAGCTGAAACGTTCAACTCTGTGTAACCAAATCCATAAATTCAGTCCCTGCCAAAAATGTATTTCAGATGGATTTTCAAAAGTAAATGTATATTTAAAAGTTTTTCCTATAGAGAAAGAGAATATAACTTAGCAATGTTTATTCTCTTCCTGAAGTTGTGGTCTTTGTTGGTCATTTGATATTTGAAAGAAGTGCCAATATTTTCTAAATGTGCTTCACTTGCTAATGAAGGAAACGTCTACAATGCAAACTATTAGAAGCTAAGTGTCATAGAAATGTGGCAGATTTCTGTAACTAAGTGTCATAGAAATGTGGCAGATTTCTGGAGTGACCTGACTACATCCTCTTAAAGCTCATGAACTTGCATGTAGAAACAGTCAGTCCCAGAGCAACTAACTCGAACCTTGGGAGTCTCTGTTTGACATTTGCCACGTGGTTGCTGCAAAATGACACATGTGCTCTATGGAATAGGAGCACATTAGAATGTTCTCTTAGAGTTCACTCACAGAAAAATGATCAATTTTTTTTCTTTTAGAAAATACAATGCCATAGTCTCCTTGGAGCAACGCCAGCACTACAAGGATGACTTCAATGCAGAGTATGAGGAATACAGGAATTTACATTTTCAGATTGATAAGATCAACAAAGATTTTACACAGTTTTATGAGCAATGGAAGAGTCTAATTCCAGGCTCTGAAGCCTATCAGGTAAAGAAAGATAAAACTGTGAGGAGTGTGTTTCATCCCAGCAATGTTTTGGATTCCCTAGAGTTGCTAAGTGAGACAAAGGGAAACTGCAGCTTTGGCATATGTGCTCAGACACTGCTTGGGCTGGGTCTGATTTTTGTGAAACCCTGCCCAAAACAACCTGTTTGAGCTTTCTGTGAACAAAGAGTAAGGTGAGGTGTGTCCCAAGCAGAGTCTTGGAGCATGTGCTCCTTCTGTTCCCTATTGAGAGGCTTAATTGCAGATCTTGGGGGATGCTGGAGCTGGGGATTGGTTTTTGCCAAGCTCCCAGAAGAGTGGTGGCTCACAGGGAAGAAAATGTCAACAGTCAAACTGAGGGTATTTTACTGTTTTACCTTGGTTTACATTTTATGGTTGTAGTAAAACATTCTTCATGGTTTTTTTCTGAAGATGCTGCTTCATCGAATCCTGACAGATTATCAGCAGTTACAGCAGGTATGTGTGGCACCAGACCTGCAGGGCCATGGTTACTGCTGAGTCTGGCTCAAGGCTTTTTTAAAGCAAAGGACATCAGATTCTAAACTCTGCAGAAATGTTTGAGTGCCCTAATTCTCTTTTGCTTTCTCCTTCACAGGGTAGCCCCAGCTACTCTGAAATGAAGAGCAGGTGCCAGTACCTCCACAAAAAAGCTGTCCCATATTCAGAGCCGAATATCAGAATTTGACAAGCAATAAGTGGAGTCCTGGCACCACACATCTGCTGCAGCCACACAAATCACTGACCTCTGGATTTTTATTTCAAATTTGAGATTAGGCTTTTAGGATTATATAGGTTAGTATTGAACAGTAGTTTATGTTAGAACTGAGGACTTGATTCTTTGTTAAAAATGTAGGATTAGATCAAAGAAGTTTAGGCAGTTTTAGAAGTACAAAGAAGTTAGTATTGAACTTGAACAATAAAGAAATTTCACTGTTGATAACTCCTTTGCTCATTTGGGCTTTTATGGTATTTGGAGGGGCTTTCATCTGGTCCATTTTTTTCTTCAAGCCTCTTGGTTTATCCTTTGAATTAAGATATTTCAGTACGAGGTGGAAGCCCAGTACCTCTAATATGAAATTGTGCACATTTGAAGCAAATATTGTGGCAAAATTAAATTTTTTATTATAATAATTATAGGTGTGTTATTTGAACTTCCTTTAAATTTAAACATTTTGCATTAGGCAGAAGAGGCATTATTAAATTTGTGACAATATTCAGGTGTGAAAATATAGAAATCCTTGAATACTTTCACAGCCCACACATCTTTACCAGTTTCTGTAGAATGGCATCAAAGAATGCACAGGTATGGAGACAATGGACTGGTGCTGCACTTATTTGTCAGTGGACAGAGCTGTGGGAGGCAGGAATTCAAGGTGATTTCAGAACAGGATGAAGAAAGGGAAAGACAACTTCCATCTGAAGACAGAGTGGCACTGCTGTGCTGACCCAGGCTGAACAGGGCACAAGTTGCAAATCACTAGGAAAAAAGAGTTTTCTGGAAGGAAACCCTGCTATCTAAGCACTAGTGTTCTTTCCACAGCACATAGGGTTTAGAGCATGAATGTACATCAAATGTAAATATTCCTGTAAAGGGTTAGAAAAATGTCCTTTATCTATGATTATTCCCACAAATATACCCATGAAGGAATAAAAAACCTCCACACCTACGTGTAACATTAAGCAGAATACTGTGTAGATTCTCACATTAACACTGGCATAATTATGCAGGAGACTTGCAAAGGTTTAAAGATTTTTATTCTCCCTTTTCTTCTTCAAAACCTCCAAAACATGATGAAATTCTCTTTTTAAACTGCAGACTGCTGTGTGCTGAAGCAAGCCATTATTTGCTTACTCATCATCATCTTTTCCCTGTCTGTTAAAGTCACTGATGCATTAATTGTTCATCCAAACTTGAAACAGTTCATGAGGAATTCTGAAGACAAAATTAATGCACTGATTTCAATTGAATTCATGTCCTCTGCCTCTTCAAGGTTAAAGACTATTTATTACATGTCAGAATTAAGTCTTGATACCAAATAAATGGGAAAACATGAAATATACTGACTAGATGACCATGTTTCAAGGGATCATTGCATTTTAGTCTTATTTGACCAAATTAGTCAAGATTGAAGGGAGAAAGGACTGGTCTATTACAAGAGTGGAAGTAGGTGAAAAAGATGTCGAGGTGTGGTGTAGTTGGAGGCAAAAATTAAGTATGTGGGGAAGTGATTCTATATCAGATGATTTTAACATAACATTAATAATTGCATGATCTTCAAACAAACACATGGGAAACAAATCTCATGACATAAGAAATGCTGGTATTCCTTACATTGAAGGAAGGAAGGGGAGAAGGAAGGCATGGAGTTTCCAGGAGTATCCAAATCAAGCACTTTATTCAGCATCACTATGGAATTTTCATTAAGGAAAAACACTAAGTGGAGGGCTCTTAACCCATTTAATTTTTTACTAACATTCAGTGAAAAAGACTAATCTGAGTGTAAAAACTTGCATGACAAAACCAGCAGTGTGCTGAGAGATTTTTTTAAGTCTGGCCCAAAGACAATTCACTGTTGAAAGTCCAAGTCTAAAACTTTTCAAATTAAATGACCCTGGATGAAGTAGGAAACACAAGTCCTTCCCTTGAACCTTGACTTGCTTCTTCTAGCTCAATCCTGAAAATGACAAAAGAAGATCCCTCAGAAATCAAATGAGCAGCAGGGTATATCCCTAAAAGGCAGCTGTAGATCTGAAATAACTTGGGAATCAGAGAGACATCAGTGAGCAACTTTTGAGTCAAACTGTTAGTGAAGAACCTTGTTCCAAGGAAAGGACAGTTTTTCTCAAGGAAGTTGAGCAGCAGGATATCGAGGCTCATGGAGCTGGCAGGGATAAAGCAGACAAAGTGGGACATTTGTAGAAATTAACCCTGTGATTCAGTGATCACAGCAGGATGAAGAACCATTCTATCAGACCCTGGGATTAGTAAGAAATGTAGATGCCTCTGTTTATTATATTAGGCCAAGCTGTTCCTTGTCAGGTGGCAGCAGCTGCTCAGCAGAAGGCACAGCTTTAACTCGAGCTCATCACACCTGGAGGCAGCCCTAGAAGTGCTGCACACCTCAGCTGGTGCCAGAGCACAGGGACACCCGGACACCCTCTTGAGACCTGTGTGTGCCATGAACTAAAGGCATCTCCCCAGACCAAGATATCCAATCCAGCACTCAGCACAGATGTCACTGCCAGGGAAGTCTGCATACAGGGAAAAATACAGTCACAAAACCTATTGGGAAATTGATATTATACAGGAAAAATTCAAATTCCGGTACTTTCCTTCATTAATGAATTTATATACTAGCTCTTCTCCTAAAAATGTAGTTAAATAGTGTACACTTTCCATAGCAGTACAATTCTTCATGCATTCACAGCTGGCAGAGCTCTCATACAACTTGTTTTTTCTCTTAAGTGTAAGGAAGGGCTTCGTTCAAATGAACTGTGCTGCTTCCTCTGAAAGATACAAAATCAGTGAAATAATAGGTGCAAAGTCATAGGTTCTTTAAGGCAGGCAACTCCTATCTAATATAAGGATTGTTTACATTTAGCTTTATGTGCACTTAAAATTACAGTCATACAATTTTCTTATGTTTGTGAAAATAATTTTAGTGCTCCCAGAAATTGCACAGTCAAATAAAGCTGAACTCAGATACAAACGTGTTGCTCACCATAAAAATGGCCAAACCAAGAACAGCTGCCAGTGATACTTTTCCTACGGTGCTGTTTGGCCCAGGTGTGGATAAAACCAGCATCTGCCCTGCCCAGATCATTCTGGCCCGTTGATCCGAGCCTGTCCCAGAGTGTCACGAACAAGGACATGGAAGTTCAGCAGCCCGTGCTCAGTGCCGTGTGCTCCTCTCAGGGCTCCAAGAGCTCCTCCAGGGACGGGAATAAACCCCTGGCAGTGGGACCAGCTCCTGCTGTGCCAGCCAGGCAGCCTTGGATGGTGCTGGGGCAGCAGCCCATGCAGGGCTCGCTCAGTGTCAGCCCCGGGCACTGTGGGCAGTGCTGAACTCTCAGCAAAGCTCTGCTCAGGCTTTGGAGAAGTGCAGGTGATCTGTTGGATTGATCCCTGCAATGCCCAAATTCAGAGTCTGTGGGACAGTCTGGCTGGGTGAGTGAGAGTGATGTTCCCATTTGTCCTGTGGCCTTTTTGGGAACGCTGCCAAGGAGCCTGATGTCTCTTCTGGCCACCTGGAGGCATCTGCACATGCCAGGGAACTGTCAGTGGGGCAGGGTTAATCACGGGTTGTAGACTACTGCAAACAGGGTGGTGTCAAAACATCCCTGTGCTAATGCCTGTGCCCCATAGGAAGAGTCCAACATCTGTGAAAAGCTCCTGCACATTCACAGCAGCCTCAGTAACTGTGTTTGTACAAGCATTCCAGAAAAGCGTGTTTGTAATTTCTCAGCCAGTCTGAAAAGTATTCCAAGGGTTTCTGCAAGCAATCGATTGATCAATCAATCAATATTTTTAAGGTTTAAAGAAAATAAATTAGAGTAAGAATTTGAAACAGTTACATTATGACATCTTACATACATCCCAAATGAATGTCTGCATTAGAATTTTTGAGGAGACAAGCTCCTCACAAACTAGGATAGCTGTATTTTCTCTATAGACAAACACAAGTAACAACACAATCAATAATTCATGTTTTCTTTGCAAGTTACATTAAACACAGCCTAAAAACATATGTGATAAGAAATAATTGTAAGTGGAGTTCTTAAATTACAAACTGTAGCAAATGCCTGTTGTACCTGTCTATGCAGCTCTCTTACCTCATGACTCATTCTGCAAGCTGCAATGAACAGCTGAATGCTCTCAGGAGCTCCAAATTGTTCCTCTTAGCATCCTGATTGGATGGGCAAAAGTAGCATTAAACAATATAATAGAATTCACAGAATTACTAGGTTGGAAGAGACCTTCAAGATCATCAAGTCCAATGCCCTAACACCCCAACTAGACCATGGCACCAAATGCCACGTCCTGTCTCTTTTTCTAGCCACATCCAGGGATGGTGACTCCACCACCTCCCTGGGCAGACCATTCCAATACTTTATCAGTCTTTTCCTAATATCCAGCCTATATCTTCCCAGGCACAGCTTAAGACTGTGTCCTCTTGTTCTGTGTCCTCTTGTTCTGCTGCCTGGTAAAAGAGACCAAACCCGCCTGACTACAAAAACCTTTCAGGGAGTTGTAAAGAGTGATAAGGTCACCCCTGAGTCTCCTTTTCTCCAGGCTGAACAACCCCAGCTCCCTCAGCCATTCCTCACAGGGCTTGTGCTCCAAGCCCCTCATCAGCCTTATTGCCTCCTCCAGACACGCTCAAGCATCTCAACATCCTCCCTAAACTGAGGGGCACAGAACTGGAGAACATGATTTTAGACAGTGCTCTTTGGGCTGGTATGGTCAAGAACTGCTTTCCTCAGGAACTAATGGATAATCCCTCTCTAAGCCTCAAGAATTGTGGGATGAGTAAAGCCTGAATGGACAAACTTGCATTTCCCGTGTTACATGGTAATTCTTAGAAACTCTGAGAAGTGTTGAATAAAGCAGGGAAAAGATACGGGAAAAACATCCTCTCCTGACATGGTCTATGATCGGCAGGTAAGAAAAAAAGTCAGTTTTCAAAACAGAAAAAGAATGCTTGCATTGAGGAATTCCCTAGATCTGCCTGAGAATGTTGCACGTCAGAACAGGCAAGAAAGCAAGATGCGGATCCGAAAGAAACTTAGCTTAGAGTTGAGAATAAAAACACAGAAACACATATGACAACTACTAACCCATTTTATACACTCAATGGCTATGACTCAGTAACTTCTTATTCAAGTTGTGCAAGTTTTCATTCATTTTTTTCACATTTATTTGTAAGTAAGTCTGTACAAATAATGTAAGAAAAAGCATGATGTACAGTTAATACTGCCTAAAGAGTGTTGTTAAATACAGGCAGAATCTAATCTTAA
>NW_027635823.1:0-30969 GCF_903797595.1 Erithacus rubecula
CCAAGCTGGGTATTATTATCATCATCACTCCTTAAACTAGAATCTTCTCTATTTTTAGAGATTCCCCAAAAATCCAAGTAATGATGATGTGTACAGGTCTCCTGAGCTCAAGTTTCACTTTGCATTTTATCACATGGCAAAAAAGTCAAATTTACAGAGTTTTTTTTTAAATTTTCCTGTAGGTCTTAAAACACAATGACAAAATCACATAAAGTAACAAATTAAAGCATTAAGAAAAAAAAATTCCTTTTCACTGGAAAAAGAGAAGCAACTGAGAAACAAAGAGTGTCTTACTGTGCAGCTGGCGGTGGATGGCATCGGCCAGGTTGGGCTCGTCCCCCCAGAATATCCAGAGCTCCTGGCAGTCGGGTTCGACGTCCCGGCGCCACTGGCACGGCAGGCTGGCCTGCAGGCAGCGGATGGAGCTCAGCAGGACGGGATCATCCTGGGCTGGAGCTGAAATGATGGGCCACAGTCCCCATGGCCTTCAAAGCTGTACCTACGCCATGGGATGCCCGTGAGTTCAGCCTATGGGAAACAAAACAAAAAAAACCAAAAAACAAACAAACAAAAAAACCAAAAAAAAAACACCAAAACCCAAAAACATCATTGGATTACTTCATAATTTAATATTCAGAGTTTGTTTCATTTTCATTGGTTAATTCCGCAATTCAAGTTCAAAAATCTTCCTATTCAGAGATTTGCCTTTATTGCCCTTCAAGATAGTAAAATGAATAAACAGCACTGAATAAACCTGGCTTACCCCTGCATTTAGGTTTTCACCACAACCTGACTCGCTTCTATTCTATTCTATTCATTTCCAACAGCTTCATTCAATTTCTAACCTTATTGCTATCTTATTGTCATCTTACAAGTTCGAATGGAAAAAAAACAAACAGGGAGAGGGAATAAGCCTCATTCCCTACAGGCTGCTTGGGGGCCACGTGAGCTCAATGTCAGCCCAAAAGTTGGCCACTTGAAAGTTACAAAGCACCATAGCACTTAAGAAACCAGTGACTTACTGGAAAAGCTAAAATAGCTTCACATTGTGATGTTACAAGTTTACCAAATGGGCTTTTTATTTTGCCCAAATGAACAAAAGCAGAATATGGAATTTGCCATTTACTACCTCTCAACCAGACAGAATTCTCTTATCAAGGAAGAATTAAAAGAACAGATTTGCTATCCAGATGTTTGGGAAAGGTTTTCTTTGGGACTGAACAGGTTCTCCAGGGAATGGGCACGGCCCCAAGGCTGCCAGAGCTCCAGGAGCGTTTGAACAACACTCTCAAGGATGCATAGGGTGGGATTGTTGGGGTGTCCTGGCAGGGCCAGGAGTTGGATTCAATGATCCTGGTGGGTCACTTCCAATACAGAGTGTTCTGTCATTCTGAGATTTTCCTCCACTCCCAGTTTGCCCCATCCCTGTTGTACCCTCCCCCTTTCTCTCCTCTCTCCAGCACATGACAGGGAAACCCCCAGGACAGTCTGGTTGTTATCAAACACAACTGGTGTGTGTATACTCTGCTCACAGTGGGCTTGTACTCTACTCTCCAACCTGTTACCACATTCCTGCTGCTGCTATTCCCTGCACTGCTTCATTTCCAGCGTTCGCACCTTCCCTTGGCTGCCCAGAAGCAGCCGGTACTCAGCTCCCAAGCGCTCCTGCAGGAACAGCCAGCTGCTCTGCTGTGAGGAGTGAAACACTCCAGGGCAGCAGCTACACCTCTGATGAGAGAGGGCATTGCCAGGAACAAGGAAAAGAGCCAGCAGTGGAAACACTGACTGTAACAATGAATTTTTACTCCTAAAGAAAACCAAAGACTTGAGGATCACTATTCCTCCCACTGTCATCACCTGTGTAAAAACATTCAACTACTCCTCCAAAACCCAAATTCCCTATCACACACAGAGGACTTCCTTTTTCGAGTCCACAAACTTAGTCCATTTACAAGTTTAAAACTCTAAAATTTACTTCTGTCCACCACAGTAGCTAGAAGGAGCCTGCCTGGTTCAAGACCTGGCTGGTGAACTGCTGAGGAGCTGGAGGTGATGCTCATCATACCAACTACAGAAGTAAAAACACAAGTATTTCTTGGATCTTGTAAATGCATTCTTTGAAATAGTTTCACCCCGTTTCTGTATACTGCCAGGCACAGCAGTTCCTGGGACTCTGCCTCAAGGGCTCTTTCCCCAAACACTGATTATCCACTCAACTGTCCTCTGAAGAAGCCTCACCAGGCACACAGCAATACAGCGCAGCACTGGGAAGAGGAAAAACCTATGGAACAGTGAACAGCAGGGAAATTGGGTTTATTGTGTGCAGGCCCCTAAAGCACCAGGCATCTTTAGCTCCACAGGGCAGAAGGGACTCTGCTATCCCATATCCTGCCAGCAGGACACCAGTCCTGGATTGCCCCAGCTGGAGGCTCCCTGCAGCCAGCATTGAGCTCTTGCACTCAGACAGAAATGCTGATCAGCCATCCAAAGGGTTGGGAACTATAGAAAAGGAAATGGGAAAAGATAGTCCAGACTGGCTGAGATACACAGCCATGTGCCACCTTCCTGGCACAACAAGGGCAGGGGAATGCAGGAGGAAGAGGCAAAATGGAAGGAGTAAAGCTATTTTTTCCACAGCAGGGTGCTGGAATTCCTCATATTCTAAATAAACAGTCTAAGAGAAAGTGCTCCTCCAAAACATCTACATCTGTTCTATGTGTGTCCTCAGCTATAGCTTGGACAAGGAATGGGCAAAGTTTCTGAAACAGAATAATGAATTCAACTATGAGCCATAAAACACCAAGAATTAGTGCCAGCATAGGCAATCTGCAAAAAAATGAAGTTAAATGTTTGTGCCTTAACCAGCTAAGAACATATGCTAAGTCACAAAGAGCATGGAACAGGAAGATGAAAACCAAAACCAAAAATCCCAACTGAACAAAGGACCTTACCAAAAGCAGCACTCTCTTGATCCACACAGCAAAAGCCAGAGCTCAGCTGTTTCAAAGAGCAGAGAGGCTCCTGTGGCTTCCTGCCAGCTCAGAGGTATCACTCCAACATCCCCCCACAGAGGAGGGATGAAACAGAGTCAAAGAAAGCACAGTGAAATCAGCAGAGCTGCACCCAATTTAATTCTGCACTAACAAACTCCTGGAGCCTAGTTCTGTGGACTGTGAGGAATGATAAACTACTAACCTGGATCACACCAGTGGCCACCCACACAGAGAGTCCTGAGAAAAGGGAGAGACAAGTCCTGGGGCTTCGGACTCAGCAGCAGCATTAAATGAGCTCTCACATATCACTTCCCAGTCCAAGTTGCAGAGATGTGGTTCAGCACATGTATTGGGATGTCTGTTTCTGTTTAAATTTTTAATAGGTAAGCATCAATAGTAATCCCTCAGAACTTCTGGATTATGTCCTCATGTTAATTAAAACTGAATTGAAACAGAGATTTGAATCCAGAAGGGATACACAAGAGCAGACTACACCCAAAACACACATTCTATGCCTCTCCTGACATTCTGTGTAAAGTATTTAACACACTATAGGGAGAAGATCTGCACCCACATGGGGATTTGTTTGCACTAATTTCTTTAAACAAACCAACAGTCCTTGTTTGAAGAGGCCTTCATCTCTAACAGGGGTTGCACAGACAAGACAAGCCGTGGGCTATGGTTCTGGGAACTGTTCTGAAGAGCCAAATGTGGTTTCATTTGTGCTTCATTGGCAGTGAGCACAGGCTGACCCAACACAGCCTCCTCCTCAGTCCCAGCCATGCATTTCCATGTCCCAGCCTGATACTGGATCTGGCTGTGGAATCACTCAGTGAATGGGATCACTTCACCAACTTAAAAAAGATAATGCAAGACATAGAGAAATGTTTCCAGGCTCAGCACCCTGACAACTCATCCTGCAGCCAGGGCATCACCGAGCAGCCCCAGGAGAGGGAGGGAGAGTGGAGTAGGATCTCCCCTGCCAGGGACAGCTCCAGCCAGAATAAACACAACTTTCAGTGCACCCAGAGTGCTGTGCACGTACACCCCAACCAGCACAAGCAGCACTGGGCCAGAGCAGGCCTGGCCTGGGTGCCCTCCCTGCAGCACTCAGCTGCTGCTCAGACATTCACACTGAGCTGGGCTGACTCAAACCCACAAGGGTTGGATTCAACGACTTTTTCCTCTACTCAGATCAGTCCCCACACCTGATTCATTAAGCAGCCACAGAGATGCTTGTACCGGGAAGTCTGAGGACAGCAAAGCAGGTCAGGGAGGGCAGAGCTGCTCTGATTAGTAAAACTGCTGGTTTGAAAGCAGCCTGAAACACTGAGACAGAAACCAAAATTGCCAGACTGAGGACAAAACTGTGAACATGCTGTTTAACTCACAACTGGCTAAAGATGAATGCAGAACAAAGCAGAACTCTTGCCAGGTGATGTAATCTACTGTGTCCCTCGCATCTCTTCCCATATGCACAGTTTTGGCTTATTGCAGTTGCTACAATGTTTTTAATACTAAAATGCCTGACCAAAAAAAAAAAAAAAAAATAGGACTTAGAAATACTTCTTATTATCCAACACCGTTAGCAAATCATGCATTAAATGAGATTTTTGCTTTGGTTTATAAAGGAACATGTGTTATGGAAGACTGTGCTGTGAAGGGTTCAACTGCTCAGATAAGTGGGGCTGTTTTGAAATGGAGTTTTTTCCCAAGTTCAGCTAACTGCAGTTGGACACAGAATATTTGTGAGACGCCAGTTCTAAATGCACTGGGCCAAGCGTGTGAGGAAACAGAGAAATTGGATCTCTAACAGTAACACCCAAACCCTTCACTAACATCCAACTTCTTACAGAATAATTCCCAAGACAAAAAAAGATCTGTTTCTGATGTTTTCAAAAGCAGCTGTCAGGGTAGAGGAGTGTGTTAAAATTCCACACAGGCATCCAAAACCACCCAAAACATCCCCAAGAAACAGCCATTAATGAAAGCAGTGCATTGCCAATGTCTTTATTGAGATGCATGGCCTTAGAATGATCACACAGAGTCCCTTGGAAAGGGACACAGGCTCAGGTTTCAGCGACCATCATCACACCCTGCAGAGTGAAACAGCCTCGAAAGAGATGAGCAGAGAGTGTTCAAACCTCTGATCCCCCCTGCACACACGGACAAGCAGAGAGACACAGAAAGCAAATTAGCACTCTCTTTCACACCCTGCTGCCCTAAATACAGACACCTCCACATGGACCTGCCACAGCTCAGGGCTCCAGGACACCATCCACGACTGTGAATTCATAGAAGACAGAAAACCTAAGCTCTCATTCTTTCCCCCCTTCAGGCTTAAATCACAATAATAGGCAGGCTGGGAGGGTCTTCTGCTGATCTCATCGTGCTCCACTCAGATTGGTAGAGTTTAGACTACTAAAAATCACAATTCTCCAGTAGCATTTCACAGTACACAACTTGGTGCTGGCATACACCCAGCAATCCTGAAGATATAATTAGTGCTGGGGAGCCACTGTGACTGTTTTCCTCTTCTGCAGCCCTTGCAGATGAAACACAAACAAACTCATCTTCCACCTCCTCTTTTATTTCCCATCTCAACCAAATGCTTTTTGGCCTCTGCTTTATGGGAAATGGACAGGCCAACTCTAAATTAACTTCTCCAGATCACTTGAGTAATTCCACCCATTTTAATATACAAAGTTCCCTTGGAGAGATTATACAATAATATAGACACAGCAGAAGGACAAAGTGGGAAAGCATGAAAAGTTTGAGAAATTCTTGTATTTAGCCACACCAAGTATAATGCAGAGATATTTTTTTAACTACTTTGTCCTTCTTGACATTAAAAACAGTGACTAAAACTATATAAATATGTTATTTTTTTCCTGCTTCATATAGTACAGAAAAGTAAGAAAAGCTAAGAGAGAGGTTGCAGAGTGTAGAAAATCATTACCCTGCTACTTTCAAAACAGAAAAGATACATTGGAAGGGAGGTAAGATCATGTAATTAATAGAAGAACTAGGCATCCATCACAAAGGCCCTCAGCTCCAGCCCTGCTTTCTCAAAGACTTCCAACATGATAACATTCAGGTCATTTTATTTTTCACACTTCTCCAATTTGAAACAAAACAAAAACCAAGTATAAAAATACTTACTAGTTTCCTGCCTAAAAGGTGCCACTCAGACAAATTCAGGTCTGCCAAGTGCTTCAAACATAACTTTCTTTAATGGTCTTAAAAAAAAAAAAAAAAAAACAAACAATGCAAGATACCTCATCACTTCTACAAACACATTTCAGGTAAAAAAAGGGAATATAAAAGCTTTCATCAAATGTCCTTCCAACCAAGGGAAGATGTTAAGCTGCCCAGAGTACCTTAAAACATTTTATTTGCCAGCCTCTGAAGTTAGGCTCAGCCTAAACAATTCCTCTAATCTAGAATTTTGTTTGCTTCTGTGTAGGAGAGTAGTTGGTAAGTATCTTTAGTCTACAATTTATGCTTCAAATTGGAACATAAAACATGTAAATACCATATATATGTTTGCCAGTTTTATTAGTGTCTCATCTTGAGAGCTTCATTCAAGTAAGTAGCTACTCTGAAGCCACCAGAGACTCATACTGAGGACTACTCACATGAGTGAAAATCTGCATAAGAAAGCCTTTAGTTCATAGTCCAAGAATTTAAACTGTAGTTAAAGGTGTCATGGGAATTACACCACCATGTTAATTAAATGCTGTAAGATCTTGCAGACAGACTCAAGATTAGCACCATCTGTTTTGGTTACAGTGTCTCATTTCACTACATCATCCTCACACAGCAATGAAATATCATTGCACACTCCACTCCAGCCATTTAAATACCAGATAAAAGTTATGTCATGTTGATGCACTTTACCAGGAAGGAAGGACAAAAAGACCAGGACAGAGGGACTGAAAACTACTCTGTAACAAAGTGTTGCTTGTGGGGGAGGCAAACACCACGCCCTCTAGCAGTGAAATAAAGTATTTAGTAACATCTGCCTAAATCCTTGTCAAGTGAATTGAAAGAATAGAGGAGACTGCTTAACTAAAAAATTCATTTTCTTCACAGCTTTACAGACTGTTTGGACACCCTGAGAGAATCCTATTCCCACAGCACAACTGAACAGTGCCAGCACCTGTCCACAGACATTCCCTGTCTGTTCTGCTGGGTCACAATGGAATCTTAAGGTTCCATAGTATCACAGATGACTCCTTGGGTCCATGAGGCCCCACTGTCACCAAATCTCCAAAATATCAGAATAAGATTCCTTAAAAGTATTTTAGTGTTAAAGAGGGCATAAATTTTCTCTGACCTCAGGTCCAATGTGGGATAACTCCTAACCTTATGTGGATGCATTATTCTACAAGTGTCTTGTTGATATGCAGTTCCTACATGTGTATTTCAATTTGCCCATTTCTATAAAACCCGCTCCAAATCCCCAAGTTCCCCTTGTTTTCTTCTATCACTGCACCCTTGAGCTGGATACCTTCATCCTGTCCATCAACTGTCCCTGCTGGGAAAGCAACCACTGCATGCCTTGTTCCAGTGCCAAAAGTTCACAGGCACAGTAAAAGTTTAATTCAATTTCTTGGTATCAAGGCCAAAGCTTTGTGTGGCCAGGCAGAGGCAGGCAGGACACAGACCTGTCAGCAAAGGAAGGGGCAGCGAGGTGGGGCAGCCGGGGGATGACGACAGCCTGCAGGGACAGAGGCACAGGGTATGGACACCGTAGGACAGCCTGGGCTGCAGAGGGCACAGGGATGGGCAGCAGCTGAAAGGCCCTGCCAGAGCCAACTGCTGCAGCACTTGGGCCATGGCTGCTGGCCCTGGGCCTGAGGCCAGCAGGGGACAAGTGAGCCTGGCTGTGCTGGGGCCTCATTGCCTCCTTGTCCCTGCTCAGCAGCCTGGCAGGGGCCACCCCATGGTTCTGCCCTTGGCATTGCACATCCCCAGAGCCCAGTGGCCCAGGAAGAGCCCTGAGCAATGAGGGAGGGACAGGATCTGCCTTGCCAGGGGCTGGGGCTCAGGCCTTGGCCCTTTGCCTTCCTGAAACACATCCAGCTGTGCTCAGCACCAGAGACACCTTTCCCTGCTTTGTCCCCACTTGCCATCAGTGCCTCCAGTGTTCTGCTCTAACTGGGACCTGGGGACACTTTCTCAGTCCTGTCCCTCACTGGGATCTAGTTAAATATGAGAAACTTCAGTGCTTCAATCTCACTTGGAGCTCTTGAGAAGTTTTTTGAGCACACTCTCTCAGGGACTGAGTCTGATTCAAACAGCACCAAAGCCCTGAGAGGGTGATTCAAGTCCTTTTGCTGTGCCTGTGCTGCTGAGCTGGGCCAGGCTCCAGCACAGAGGCAGCTCCTGGCAAGGGCAGCGCTGCAGAGAGACAGCTCTGCCCAGGAGCAGCTCCTGTGACAGCCCAGCAGGGCTGGGACACTGCCAGGGCATGGCAGGGACACGAGCAGGGCACAGGCAGAGCTCACAGTGCTCAGCACTGGCAGGGGCTGTGTCATGTCCCAGAGGGGGCTGTGGCACAGCAGCACCTCTGTGGCTGTGTCATGGAGTCAGAGAGCAGCTGTGATGTCAGAAAGGGGCTGTGTGACAGCACAGGGTGGGTTGTGTGAGGTCACAGATTGGGCTGTGACATCACAGAACAGGCTGTGATATTGCTGAGTGGGCTGTGACAGCACTGGACGGTTGTGTGACACCATAGAGAGGGCAGTGAGGTCACAGAGGAGACTGTGCCATCATAGAGAGTGGCTCTGTGATATCAGACAGCAGGCTGTGACATTACAGAGCAGCTGTGTGATGTCCCAGAGAAGGCTGTGGCATCAGAGAGCGTGTTCTGCCATCACAGGGTGGCTATGTGACATCAGAGAGGGGCTGTGACATCCTGGAGCAGGATGTGATATCACAGAATGGCCGTGTGACATCCCAGGGCAGATTGTGTGACATCACAGCAATGATTGTGACTTCACAGATCACAGAGGCTGTGGGACATCACAGGGTGCTGTATGACATCACAGGGCTGTGTGACAGCACATGTGGCCGTGTGACACCACTGGGGGCTGTGTGACATCACAAGGATTGTGTGATATCACAGGGCCGTGTGACATAGCGTGCTGTGTGATATCACAGAGCTGTGTGACATCACAGAGCTGTGTGGCATCCCAGGGCTGTGTGAGGTCACTGGGGAGGTCACTCTGCCCCGTTCTCCCCTCACAGTCCAACGCTACTCGTGCACAGGGGGGTCCCCTGTCCCCCCAGGTCCCCCTGCCCCCGGTGCCGCAGCCTCCCCCAGAGGATGTTCCATGAGATCGACCCCAGAACCTGACACGGGGACAGAGGCCGGGCCCTGGGGGTGGCACAGGGGGACAGGGACCCCCTGACAGTGTCCCCGTGTCCCGGGCCAGAGCCTGGGCCAGGGCTCCTCCACCCTGTTATGAACCAGGGGCTGAGAGCATTTAAAAAATCCCCAGCACAGGCTCAGCAAAAGCCAGATTCAATATTAAGCTGTAGCACGACAAAGTTCCTTGGCAAAAGTCACCCTATTCCTGACTGGACACTTCAGGCACATGGAAACAAAGCAACAACAAAACCAAACAAAATCCAGTCAATCAAACCAGAAATTAACCCAGAACTGTCCGTGTGTGTGTGCTCAGGTGGGTGTGACAAAAGGATGGTGAGGGCAAGGAAAAAAGAAATAGGCCTAAAAGCCCAACAGAGCTCAAACTTAACAGGACTTAACTTATACCTTAACCTTTACTTAAACCTTAATCTTCACAATTTAGGAAAAGAGCAACACTTAACAGTATTTAACCTAATTTTTAACCTATAACAATTTAACAGAGGAATAACATTTAAGAGTATTTAACTCAGCTTTTAACTTATATTAAACTTAACTTAGGAAAAGAACACTTAACACCATTTAACTCAGCTTACATCTTGTCCTGGGGTGACTTTATGATGCTGAATTTTATCCTCATCCATCTGCTTAGTCCAGAAAGAAGTTTTCCACCTTTAAGATTTGAGAGTGAAGTGGGGGGCAAAGAAGAAGCGGTGGAATGTCTGGGGCAGTTGATTTCAAAATATATAGATAAGAGCTTCAGCTTTCCTTCTCACTGTGCTGTCTGCAGCATGGACAGGCAGTGAGAGAGAGCTCTCCTTTGTTTTTAGTCAGTATTTTTTTAGCTAGCTGAGGCACTGAAGTTCCCTGGACTGTGGTTTTTCTTTTTCTTGGAACTGTTCAAACCTGCTCTGGACTGAAAACCCAGAAGAACACCGGGAGCTCACACCTGTGACCCACTGGGGCCTGGGACGCTGCATTCCAGCACCAGAAGGACTGATAAGAGACTGAGTGAGCGGAGCAACACCCACAAAAAGGACTTTCTGAATTTGCCATCTCTTCAGAACAGCAAGAGGTTTTATTGTTTTATATTATTCACTTTTTATGCTTGTTAATACTTCACTGCTTAAATAAACAGGGTTTTTTTCATTTTTCTCCAAGGAAATCCTTTCCTAAAGCAGTAGGAGGAAGGGCTTGAATCTGCTTTCTAGAAGGATCCCTTTTGGAGTTTCCTCCCAAACTTAGCCTGACATTGGACATACTCCAATGACCCAGATAATAAAGATGTGCTTGCATATTATGCAGTGTGCAAGGACTAAACCTGTGCCCCTTTGCAGGCAGACATCAGTTGTCTGCCCATGAACAGGCAGTGCCACTTGCAGGACCCCACTGCCCGGAGGTGCCGAGATGGGATTGGCATCTCTCAGACAGGAGCTGAGGGAGAGCAGAGCACCTTGCAAGCTGCAGGTCCCTGACAGTCCCAGAGAGCTCCTGTCCCAAAAACATCTGCTCTGCCCCATTCTGAAATAGGGACCAGCTACCTGTGCCTTGAACACAGCATCCTCCACATTCCTGGAAGATCCCCCCAAGTCCCCAACCATGTCTTTGTTCAACATTTTTATTTTTACTCTGGATTTGAGTGGTTGGGAAGGACAAAGAGAAATGCAAAGAAAATCCAGACAACAAGGAGCCAGGAGGATGTGGAGCCCCCAGCCAGGTGTCTTCCCAACATGGATCAGCAGCACCAGGGCTCAGGGGGACTCTGCCCACCGGGGGTCACTGGGGATCATCCAGCGCGGATCCTGCCATGGGGATGGAGCTGAAGCAGCGCACAAAGCTCTTCCCGCACTCAGGACACTTGCAGGGCTTCTCTCAGTGGAGACTCTGTTGGTGTTCGGTCAAGTGAGAGCTCCTGGAGAAGCTCTTCCCACATTCGGGACACTTGTAGGGTCTCTCCCCAGTGTGGATGCGCCGGTGCCTGACGAGAGTGGAGTTGAGCTTTAATCCCTTCCCACAGTCGCAGCAGCAGAAGGGCCTCTCATCCCAGTGAGTGCGATAGTGCCGGAGGAGACTGGACCTTCGCTGAAACCTCTTCCTGCATTTATCACACTCGAAGGGCCTTTCCCCAGTGTGGATCCTCTGGTGGAGATTCAGGCTTGAGCTGTGGCTGAATCTCTTCCCACACTCCCCACACTCGTAGGGCGTCTCCCTGGTGTGGATCCTCTGGTGCACAGTCAGGTGTGAGCAGCACCTGAATCTCTTCCCACACTCTCCACACTCGTAGGGCCGTTCCCCTGTGTGGATTCTCCGGTGTTGGAGCAGGAGGCATCTCCACCTGAAGCCCTTCCCACATTCTGAGCACTTGTGGGGCTTCTCCCCATGGTGAAGCTGCTCACGCAGCCCCAGCTCCGAGCTCCAGCCACCTCCCCGGCCCGGGCTGGCTCTTTCCTGCTGGGATCCCTGGGCTGTGCGTTCGCAGCCCCTCCTGCTGCGGGATCTGCGGGGCTTTTCCTCCCCGTTGCATTCCTGCGCCGTGGAGCCGCTACAAACGGCCTCTTGCCCGAGGCTGTGCCGCGGGGATTTGTCCTCCCTGCTGTCCGTGCCCAGCTCCTTGTCTGGGGGAGGAAGGACAAGGACAGGATGGGATTTGCCTCCGTGCCAGAGAGAAGGACAAGGAGATCCCCCCTGGGCTGTGCTGCAGCCGGAGCCGTGCTGGGCTGGGAGATGGCGCAGGACACAGGGGGAAAGGGGCACTGACTTCCTCCTCACCTGTCTGCGGCTTCCGGGCCATCCTCCTCGTCCTTATGGCCTCCTCCTCCTCCTCAATGCAGCCGAGGCTTGGGAAATCCTGGTTTGGGCGGGGTAAACAAGGGCTGAGCGCGTTGGGTTTGATGGTGGCGCTGCCCAAGGGCAGCTGGAGCAGTCAGCGCCCCTTTCGGCCTCGGGGGCCCGGAGCCCGCTCAGCACCAACCTCCCGCACCCCTCCAGGCTGCCGGGGGTCCCCCGGCTCCGGCATCGCCCCTCTGAGCTCTCCCCGCTCCGGGGCTCGGCTTTGGGCTCCTGCAAATCCAAACATCCCATGAACCGCAAAGTAAAACCTTCCCGGAGCCCCCCATGATGGATTTGGGGCGAACTCCCTCTCCCCGCTCACCTGCGGGTTCTTGGGGGGGCGATTCTGTCGCTCACGGGGGACGCTGCGGTCTGTGCGGGCGTGCGGCAAAAGCGCGTGGTTCCAAAATCCCTCCTCCTCTTCCTGCCGCTCCTCCTGTGTCCCTCCTTTTCCTCCCGCTGCTTCTCTTCCGTCTCTTCCCGCTCCTCCTCGTCCTCCCGCTCCTCCTCCTCTCCCAGCGCAGCCAGAGCCGCTGGAACTGGGGTGCCCAACGCCCTGAGCAACCCCCAGGTCCCTCCCAGGACCCCTCAAATCCCTGGAACCGAGCGTCCCCCGCATCCCCTGGAAGATCCTCCCGTGTCCCCAGGCAGGTCGTTATTTAACATCTCTATTTTTACCCTGGTTTTGGGTGTTTGGGAAGGACAAAGAGAAATGCAGAGAAAATCCAGGCCACGGGGAGGGTGTGCAGCCCCCAGCCAGGTGTCTTCCCAACACGGATCAGCAGCACCAGGGCTCAGGGGGGCTCTGCCCACCGGGGGTCCCTGGGGATCATCCAGCGCGGATCCTGCCATGGGGATGGAGCTGCAGCAGGGCACTGTCTTGGTTTGACAGACAGGTGTCTGCTGAGGAGCTCTGGAGCTTCTCTTGAAACGGAAAATGTAAACTCCCTCCCTCTAAATTAATATGACTTGGAAATTAAGGAGCTCCCTGGCAAAGGTATGGGATTTAGAATAGCAGTTTTTCACTGGGAAAATTAAAATAAAAGTATAGCAATATAAAGACCAAAACACTGGCAAGGTCAGAATGCAGCCTGTAACCCTGTTGCTCAGGGTGTTGGTTACAGTCTGAATAAGGGTACCTGTAGTTTTCTTGGAGTGACAGATGTGGTTTTGTTGAAGCAATGATTTTGGAGAAGGGTGTAGTTACTTTTTTAGCATCTCCTATATTGGGGTGGGGGCTGCACACCCGACTCCGGTTCCATTTTTGGGGCGGATTTTGGGGTCCCCTCTCTGTTTTTGGGGTCCCAGTACCCCTCGTACCCCTCCTGGAAGATCTCCCTGCAGTGCACACGCCCCCCCCAGGTGGGCGCAGGCCTGGAACAGCCCCCCCAGTTTTCAGTGCAGGGCGTAGCTGGGCTCGGGGGGGGTCCCAGGCAACCCCCCAGCATTTGGGGGAGCAGCCCCCCCACCCCTCGGCCCGTGCCCTGCACCCCAAAATCGAAGGGCTGAGACCCCCAGAAGGGCTCCCCCAGCAGCCAGCACGGCCTGGACGTGCAGAGAAACAAGTGCCTGGGGGGAGAATTTGGGGTGAGAGACCCCCGTTATTGGGGAGAGATCCCGGAACTGGGGAGAGACCCCGGAATTGGGGAGAGACCCCGGGATTGGGGGAGAGACCCTTGAAATTGGGGAGTGGAGCCCTGAAACTGGGGGGGGGGGAGAGGCAGGAATTGGGATTGGGACCCTGAAATTGGGGAACAGGAATTGAGGGGGGGGGCCAAAAATGGGGTGGGGGGAAAAAACTGAGGTGAGAAATTGGGGTGAGAAACCCCAAAATTGAGGATTGAGACCCTGAATTTTGGGGTTTGCAGAGGAATTTGGTGTTCAGACCCAAAATTTGGGATTTTGCCCTCCCTCACCGGGGACTCAAAGGCTGTCAGGAATTTCAGCTCCAGCGATTTCTGCAGGATCCGGCCCCGGTCCCGCTCGGCCGCTGCCCTGAGCACCTGGACAGCCAAAAAACATCCCAAAATCTCACCTGGGCACCCAAAAACATCCCAAAATCTCACCTGGACACCCAAAAACACCCCAAAATCTCATTTGGGCAGCCAAAAAACATCCCAAAATCTCACCTGGGCACCCAAAAACACCCCAAAACCTCACCTGGGCACCCCAAAACCTCACCTGGGAACCCAAAAACACCCGAAATCTCAATTGGGCACCCAAAAACACCCCAAAATCTCACCTGGCACCCAAAAACACCCCCAAATTCACCTAGGCACCCAAAACCACCCCAAAATCCTACCTGGGCACCCAAAACCATCCCAAAATCTCCCCTGGGCACCCAAAAACACCCCAAAATCACACCTGGGCAACCAAAACCACCCCAAAATCCCACGTGAGCACCCAAAACCATCCCAAAATCTCACCTGGGCACCCCAAAATCTCATCTGGGCACCCAAAAACACCCCGAAATCTCACCTGGGTACCCCAAAATTTCACCTGGGCACCCAAAAACACCCCCAGATCTCACCTGGACACTCAAAAATGCCCCAAAATCCCACCTGGGCATCCAGAAACACCCCAAAATCCCACCTGTGCATCCAAAAAAACCCCAAAATCTCACCTGGGCACGCAAAACCATCCCAAAATCTCACGTGGGCACCCAAAAATCCCACCTGGGCACCCAAAAACACCCCCAAATCCCACCTGAGCACCCAAAACCATCCCAAAATCTCACGTGGGCACCCCAAAATCTCACGTGGGCACCCAAAACACCCCAAAATCCCACCTGGGTTCCCAAAACCATCCCAAAATCTCACCTGGGCACTCAAAAACACCCCAAAATCTCACCTGGGCACCCAAAACCACCCCAGAATCTCACCTGGGCACCCAAAATCTCACGTGGGCACCCAAAACCACCCCAAAATCTCACCTGAGCACCCCAAAATCTGAGTCCTGATCACAAAAAATTGTCCCTAAAATATCCCAGAAAATCATCTCAAAATTCCCTCAAATCCTCCAAAATAAATAAAAATAAAAAATTCCAAAATTCCCCCAAAATCACCCAAAATTTAAAAATTAAATCCCCAAATTCCCAATTTCTCCCTCAAATCCCCAAAAATTCTCCCAAAAAATCTCCCAGAAATTCCCCAAAATTCCCTCAAATTCCCCCAAAAATCCCCTAAAATTTCCCAAAATCCCCATAAAATATCCCAAAAATGCCCCAAAATTTCCCAAAATTTCCCAAATTTCCCAAAATTCCTAAAAATTCCCCCCAAAATCCCCATAAAATCCACCCAAATTCCCAAAAATTCCCCCAAAATTCTCCAAATTCTCAAAAAATCCCCCCAAATTCCCTGAAATTCCCCCCAAAATCCCCATAAAATTCCCAAAAATTCCTCCAAAATGCCCCAAAAATTCCCCCCAAATTCCCCAAATTTCCCCAAAATCCCCCAAAATTCCTCCCAAATTTCCCAAAATTCCCCAAAAATTCCCCTAAAATTCCCATAAAATCCCCCAAAAATGCCCCCAAAATCCCCAGAATTCTCCCAAAAATTTCCCCCAAATCCTCATAAAATCTCCCAAAATTCACAAAATTCCCCCAAATTTTCCAAAATTTCCCTAAATTCCCCAAAATTCCCATTTTTCCCCCAAAATCCCCCACAATTTTCCAAAATTCCCCCCAAAATCCCCATAAAATCACCCAAACTCCCCAAAGTTCCCATTTTTCCCCATTTCACCCCCTCACCTCAATGTACAGGTTGGTGAATTCCCTCTCGAATTCTCTGCATGACCCAAAACCCAACAGGGTTACCTGGGGGAGCCAAAAATCCCCCAAAACCCAAATAAATCCCAAAAAAATCCTAAATAAAATCCCAAAAATCCCAAATAAAAATCCCCCAAATCCCCAAAAATCCCCAAAAAATCACCAAAAAATCTCCCCCAAAAAATCCCAAATAAAAATGGCCAAAATCCCCTAAAATCCCAAACAAAAATCCCCAAAATCCCAAACAAAAATCCCCAAAAAATCCTCCAAAAATGCCAAACAAAAATCCCAAATAAAAATCCCAGATAAAAATCCCCAAAATCATCCAAAAAATCCCAAACAAAAATCCCAAATAAAAATCCCAAATAAATCCCCCAAAATCCCCAAAAATTCCCCCCAAAGATCCCAAATAAAAATCCCAATAATCCCCAAAAAAATCACAAATAAAAAAAAAAAATTCCCAAAGATCCCAAATAAAGATCCCCCAAAATCCCCAAATAAAAATCCCAAAATATCCCCAAAATATCCCCCAAATATCCCCAAAAACCCAAATAAAATCCCCCCAAAAATCCAAAATAAAATTCCCAAAAATCCCCAAAAATATCCCAAATAAAACTCCCAAAAATCACAAAATCCCCAAAAATTCCCCCAAAAATCCCGAATAAAAATAATAATAAAAAAAAAAAACAAACGCAAAAGTCCCAAATAAAAATCCCCCAAACATCCCAAATAAACAATCCCAAACATCCCCCAAATCCCCCAAAATCCCAAATAAATTCCCCAAAATCCCAAATAAAAATCCCCAAAATCCCTCAAAATTCCTTCCAGTCCCCAAAAATTCCAAATCAAAATCCCCCAAAAAATCTTCAAAGAAATTCCCCAAAATCTACAGAAATCCCAAAAAAAAATCCCCAAAAATCCCCAAAATATCCTTTTTTTTTGGGGGGGGGGGCGGGGGGGGGGGGGGGTGGGATATTTTTGGATTTTTTTTGTGATATTTTGTGATATTTTTGTGATATTTTTGGGAATATTTTGAGGATATTGTGGGATCTTTTCGGAATAGTTATTCAGATTTTTTTGAGATTTTTGAGATATTTTTGGGATTTTTTGAGATGTTTTTGGGGTGTTTTTGGGGTGTTTTTGGAATATTTTTGGCATTTTGGGGGATTTTTTTTATATTTTTGGGATTTCTGGAGGATTTTTTTGGATATTTTTGGGGGATTTTTTTGTGATATTTCGGATATCTTTTGGATATTTTTTTATTTTTTGGGATATTTTTGGGATATTTTTGGGATATTTTTGGGATGTTTCTGTGTTATTCCAGGGATATCTCAGGGATATTTCAGGGATGTTTTTGGGATATTTCTGTGCTATTTTAGGGATATTTCTGGTATGTTTTTGGTGATATTTCAGGAATATTTCAGGGATATCTCAGGGATATTTCAGGGACATTTCAGGGATATTTTGGGGATATCTCAGGGATATTTCAGGCATATTTTGGGGATGTTTCTGTGCTATTTTAGGGATATCTCAGTGCTATCTCAGGGTGTATCTGAGATATTTCTGGGATGTTCCTGTGCTATTCCAGGGATATCTCAGTGCTGTTTCAGGGCTATTTCTGGGATGTTTCTGTGCTATTCCAGGGATATCTCAGGGGTATTTCAGGGCTATTTCTGGGATGTTTCTGTGCTATTCCAGGGATATCCCAGTGCTGTCTCAGGTGTATCTGTGATATTTTGGGGATATTTTTGGGATGTTTTTGGGATATTTCAGGGATATGTCAGGGATATTTTTGGGCTGTTTCTGGGATGTTTCTGTGCTATTCCAGGGATATCCCAGTGCTGTCCCAGGTGCCCCTCACCGTGTGGCTCTCGGGCTCATACAGGAAATTGGCCCCGTTTGGATCCGTCTGCACGAACCGGAACCGGGACAGCTCCAGGAGGCAGAGCCGGAGCAGATCTGAAGGGAAAAGGGGAAATTGGGGAGTGGGGACACCCCAAAAATAGCCAGTGAGAAAAAACAGACCCCACAGCAAAAACTGCATCCCAGAAACCCCAAAAATCCACCCCAAAAACCAAAAAAATCCACCCCAGAAACCCCAAAAATCCAAACCTGAATCCCCAAAAATCCCCCCCTGAAACCCCAAAAATCCAAACCTGAATCCTCCAAAATCCACCCCAGAAGCCGCAAAAATCTATCCCAGAAACCCCAAAACTCCAAACCTGAAACCCCGAAAATCCAAACCTGAAACCCCAAAAATCCCAAACTTGAGACCCCAAAAATCCAAACCTGAATCCCCAAAAATCTAAACTTGAAACCCCAAAAATCCAAACCTGAAACCCCAAAAACCCTAAAATTCCCCCAAATTTTGGGGTCCCACTCCCAACCCCCCCATATCTTGGGATCCCCTCCCCCCATATTTTAGGGATCCCCTCCCCCAATTTTGGGTCCATCCCTCCATATTTGGGTTCCCCCCCTAATTTTGGGTCTTGCCCCAAATTTGGCGTTCCGCCCCCCATATCTTGAGTCCCCGCCCCCCATATTCTGGGGTTTTCCCTCCCCCATATTTCGGTCCCCCCCAATTTTGGGTCCCTCCCATATTTCAGATCCCCACCACAATTTTGGGGTCCCCCCGCATATTTTGGTTCCCACTCCCCCATATTTTGGTCTCCCCCCTCCCCAGTTTTGGGGTTGCCCCCCCAAATTTTTGGGTCCCCTCCATATTTTGGTTCCCCCCCCATATTTTGGGGTCCCCCTCATTCTGGTGTTCCCTTCCAATTCTGGTGTTGTCCCCCCACCAATTTTGGGTGTCTCCCCCCCGCCCAATTTTGGGTCCCTCCCCCACTTTTGGGATTCTCCCTCCCCCATATTTTGATCTCCCCCCCCCCATATTTTGGGTCCCCCTCCCCCATATTTCAATCCCCCTCCCTATTTTAGGGTCCCCCTCCCAATTTTGGATCTCCTCCCTCCCCAATTTTGGGGTCGCTCCCCCATTCTGGGGTCCATCCCCCCCCCACAATTTTGGGGTTCCCCCTCCCCGATATTTCGGATCCCACCCATATTTTGGGGTCCCCCCCACCCCCCAAATTTTGGGGTGCCCCTCCCCCACCTGGTCGTGCCGCTCCTGGGGCAGCGCGCGGCACCCGGAAAAAGGGGTGACCCCCAGAAGGGACCTGGGGCACCCCAAAATCCGAGAACACCAAAAAACCCCAAAAATTACCCCAAAACCCTCGAAAAAACGTCAAAGTTCATCCCTGAACCCCCAAATTTCCCTGAAAACTCCCCAAATTCCCAAAAATAAAAAAAATTCCCCAAAAATCCCCCCAAAATCCCCAAAAAATCACCCAAAAAATCCACAAAAATCCCCCCAAAGTCCCCAAAAATCCTCCCAAAAATCCCCCCAAAAATCCCCCCAAAAATCCCAAAAAATTCCCCAAAGATCCCCCCCAAAATCCCATAAACCCCCTCAAACCTCCCGCAAAAATCCCATAAAAATCCCCCAAAATTCCCAAAAAATTCCCAAAAAATCCTCAAAAATCCCCCCAAATCCCCAAAAAATCCCCCCAAAACCCCCAAACCTCCCCCAAATCTCCCTCAAAAATTCCTAAAAAATCCCAAAAAATCCCCTAAAAAAACCCCAAAATCCCCCAAAATCCCCAAACCTCTCCCAAAAATCCCCTAAATCCTTCTAAAACACCCAATCCTTCCCCCAAAATCCCCAAAAATTCCCCAAAAACCCCCAAAAAATCCCCCAAACCTCCCCCAAAATCCCCCAAACCTCCCCAAAAAATCCCCCAAATCCTTCTAAAACCCCCAAACCTTCCCCCAAAGAACACCAAAAATCCCCAAAAAATTCCCCAAAATCCCCCAAACCTCCCCCTAAAAATGCCCACAAAAAATCCCCAAAAATATCCCCAAATCCTGAAAAAATCCTCCCAACCCCCCCCAAAAAACTCCAAAAATCCCCCAAAAAAATCTCATAGATCTCCCCAAACCTCCCCCAAAAGTCCCCTAAAAATCCCATAAAACCCCCCAATCCTCCCAAAAAAATCCCAAAATCCCAAAACCCCCCAAAATCCCCAATCCGGGTCCCGCACCGGATGCGCCGCGCGCTCGCCGCCTCCCGCCCGGAGCCGCGCTCGAGCTCGACCGCGAACAGCCCTGGAAATGGGGAAAAATGGGAATGGGGGAAATTGTAAAAATTGATAAAAATAACCGAATGGGGAACAACCCTGGAAATGGGGAAAAACGGGAATGGGGGAAATTGTAAAAATGGATAAAAATAACCGAATGGGGAACAGCCCTGGAAATGGGGAAAAACCGGGAATTGGGGAAATTGTAAAAATGGATAAAAATAACCGAGCGAGGAAGAGATCTAAAAAATGACAAAATCGGGAAAATTGCAAAAAATTGTAAAAATGGAAAAATTGAAAAAAATTATAAAAATGGGAAAATGGTAAAAAATGATAAAAATAGGAAAATTGTAAAAATTACACAAATACTGAAATTACAAAAAATGATTAAAATGGGAAAATTGCAAAAAATGACAAAAATGGTAAAATGGTAAAAATGATAAAAATGGGGAAATTTAAAAAAATATAAGAATGGGAAAATTGAAAAAATTATAAAAATGGGGAAATTGTAAAATATTGTAAACCGGGAATTGGGGAAGATTATAAAATATTAGAAATATTAGAAATATTATAAATATTATAAATATTATAAATTGGGGAAAAATTATAAAAAATTATAAATTGGGAATTGGAGAAATTATAAAAAATTATAAACCAGGAATTGAGGGAAAAATTATTTAAAAATGTATTTCGGGTGACATTAGGTGATTTTGGCTGGTTTTAGTTGTGTTTGGGCTGGTTTTGGCAGTTTTTGGGGTGGTTTTGGGCTGATTTTGGGGTATTTGGGGTGGTTTTGGCCGGTTTTGGGTGTTTTTGGCCAATTTTGGGGTGATTTTGGCCGTTTTGGGGTGTTTTTGTCACCTTTTGGCAGCCCCGGGCTGAGGCTCAGCAGGATCATTTTGGGGTGATTTTTGGCTGTTTTGGGGGTAATTTTGGCAGGGTTTTGGCTGTGTTTGCTGGTTTTGGGGTGATTTTGGCCGGTTTTGGGGTGGTTTGGGGTGTTTTTGTCACCTTTTGGCAGCCCTGGGCTGAGGCTCAGCAGGGTCAGCAGATTCTCGATGTCGCTGCCGATGCTGCGAGCGACGCCCGGGTACTGGGTGGACCCAAAATCACCCCAAAATTACCCCAAAATCACCCCAAAGTCACACCCCAGACCCCAAAATCACACCCCAGACCCCGAAATTACCCCAGAGAACCCAAAATTACCCCAAAATCACACCCCAAGCCCCAAAATTACCCCACAGACCCCAAAATTACCCCAGAGACCCCAAAATTACCCCACAGACCCCAAAATTGCCCCACAGACCCCAAAATTCTGCAACAATTCCAAAATCCCAGTCTGAATTCCCAAAATTCCAACCCAATCCTCAAAAATTCTCAGCAAAAATTCCTAAAAATTCCAGCACAAATTCCCAAAATTACCAAACAGACCCCAAAATTCTGCAACAATTCCCAAAATTCCAACTCAAATCGCAAACTCCCAGCCTGAATTCCCAAAGTTCTACCCAAATTCCAAAAAATCCCAGCAGAAATTCCCAAAATTCTGCCCCAGTCCCCAAACTCCCATCCCAAATCCCAAAATTTCCACCCAAATCCCCACAAAATCCCCCAATTCCTGTTTTCCCCAAAATTCCCATGCCATTTTTCCAAAATTCGCCCCAAATTCCCATTTTTTCCCCCAAATTTCCATTTTCCCCCAAAATCCCTGTTTTTCCCCAAAAAGTCCCATTTTCCCCCCAAATTCCATCCAAATTCCCAATTTCCTGGGTTTTTTTCCAAAATTCCTTTTCCCCCCTCATTTTCCACTCCAAAATTCCCATTTTCCCCAAAATTTCCCATTTCCCCCCGTTTTTTTCCCCCCAAATTCCCCCAATTTGCCAAATTCCCTCAATTTCCCAAATTCTGGGGTTTTTTCCCAAAATTCCCATTTTTCCCCGAATTCCCCCAATTTCCCACATTCCTGGGTTTTTTTTCAAAAATTCCCATTTTTCCCCCAAAATTCCCATTTCTCCCCCCTCAAATCTCCATTTTCCCTCAAAAATCTCCATTTTTCCCCCCAATTCCTCCAATTTACTGGGGGTTTTTTTCCAAAAATTCTCATTTCTCCCCCATTTTCCCCTCCAAATTATCATTTTCCCTCCAAAATTCCCTTCTCTCCTACCAAATCTCCATTCTCCCCCCAATATTCCCATTTTTCCCCCATTTCCCCCCCAAATTCCACCAATTTCCCATTTTCCTGGGCTTTTTTCCAAAATTCCGTTTTCCGCCCATTCCCCCTCCCCCCAAATTTCCATTTTTCCTCCCAAATTTCCCCAATTTGCCAAATTCCTGGGGCTTTTTTTCCAAAATTCCCATTTTCCCCCTCAAAATTCCCATTGTCTCCCCCAAATCTCTATTTTCCCTTCCCAAAATCCCAATTTTTACTCTCCAAATTCCCATTTTCCCCCAAAGTCCACCAGTTTCCCAAATTCCTGGGGTTTTTTCCCTAAAATTCCCATTTTTCCCCTCAAATTCCCATTTTCCCTCCAAATTCCCTCAAATTCCCCCAATTCCCCAAATTCCTGGGGTTTTTTTTCCAACATTCCCATTTTTTTCCCTCCAAATTCCCATTTTTCCCCCAAAATTCCCATCCCCCCCCCAAATTCCCCCAATTTTCTGGTTTTTTCCAAAATTCCCATTTTCCCCCCATTTTCTCCACGAAGTTCCCCCAATTTCCCAAATTCCTGGGGCTTGTTTTCCCAAAAATTCCCATTTTCCCCCCCAATTCTCCATTTCCCTCCCCAAATCCCCCCATCCCCGTCACTATTATCCCTATTCTCATTTTTGTTCTCACTTTTATTTTTATTTTCTATTTTATTTTTATTTCTATTTCTTCCATTCCCACCTGCACCTTTAGCGCCCCCTGGCGGCCGTCGCGTAGCCGCGCGCGGTGAACCTGCCCCGGGGAAATCCTGGAATTCCAGGAGCTGCTCCCGCCAGCCCGGGCCCAGATCCTCCTCCAGCACAGCCTGGGGATCCGAAAAATATCCAAAACTACCGAAATTCCAAAAAACACCCGGTGAAAATCCAATAAATTATCATAAAATCACATTAAAATCCTATAAAAATCCCATAGAATTCAGGAATTTCTGGAGCTGGTCCCAAATCCTGATCCAATTCCTGCTCCAGCAAAGCCAGGGGATCCCAAAAATTCCCAAAATTATCAAAATATCCCAGAATTCCAAAAAAAGCCAGGTGAAAATCCCAAAAAGTAACAAAGTCACATTAAAAATGATAAAATACTATAAAATATAAAAAAATCACATTAAAAACTATAAAAATCCCATAGAATCTTGGAATTCCTGGAGCTGGTCCCAAATCCTGGCCCAGCTTCTGCTCCAGCTCAGCCTGGGGATCCCAAAAATTCCCCAAATTATGGAAATTTAAAAAAACCCTGGTGAAAATCCAATAAATTATCATAATATCACATTGCATCCTATAGAATCCTACAAAAGCCCCATAGAATCCTGGAATTCCAGGAGCTGGTTCCAAATCCTGACACAGGATAAAAACCCTAATCCCCTACCCGGGTCTGCCAGCCCGGCATGGGCTCTGCGCTCTGCCGGAGCCAAACCCCAACAAACCCCAATAAACCCCAATAAACCCTATAAAACCCAATAAAATCCTATAAAAACCCTTTAAACCCAATAAACCCTATAAAAACCCTATAAACCAAATAAATCCTATAAAAACCCTATAAACCCCAATCCCCTACCCGGGTCTGCCAGCCCGGCATGGGCTCTGCGCTCTGCCGGAGCCGCACCAGGATCTGCTGCAGCTGTGGGGTCAGAACCGACGAGTCTGTGCGGGACTGTGGGGTTATGGGATTGTGGGATTGTGGGGTTGTGGGATTGTGGGGTTATGGGATTATGGGATTGTGGGGTTATGGGTTTGTGGGGTTATGGGGTTATGGGATTCTGGGGTTATAGGTTTTGGGATTTGGTGGTTTATGGGGTTATGGGATTTTCTTGGTGTATTTTGGGATATTTTGGGGGTGTTTTTGTGGTGATTTTGGAGTGTTTCTGGGATATTTTTTGGGT
Organism: Erithacus rubecula; assembly: GCF_903797595.1. Classification (NCBI taxonomy): domain Eukaryota; kingdom Metazoa; phylum Chordata; class Aves; order Passeriformes; family Muscicapidae; genus Erithacus; species Erithacus rubecula. The sequence goes on from NW_027635823.1 coordinate 24,177, forward strand.
GGTTTTGGGGTGATTGTGGGATCGTTTTGGGATATTTTTGGGTGGTTCTGGTATAAATTTGGGATGTTTTGGGGTGTTTGTAGGGTGATTTTGAGAAATGTATTGGGGTGTTTATGGGATATTTTTGGGGTGATTTTGGGTTGTTTATGGGATTTTTTTGGGTTCTTTTATGGGATATTTTGGGGTGATTTTGGGATGCTTTTTGGATTATTTTTGAGTGGTTTTGGGATATTTTTGGGATATTTTTGGGGTGATTTTGGGGTGATTTTGGGATGGTTTTGGGGTTATTTTGGGGTGTTTTGGGGGTGATTTGGATGTTTTTGGTGTCCCACCTGCCATGCTCAGCAGCTGTCCCAGTTTGGCATATTTCTGTGGTATTTTTGGGATATTTCTGTGATATTTTTGTGATGTTTATGGGATATTTCTGGGATATTTTGGGGTGTTTTGGGGTTATTGTGGGATGTTTTTGGGGTGTTTTGGGGTGTTTCGGGTCCCTCCTGCCATGCTCAGCAGCTGTCCCAGTTTGGGATATTTTTGGGGTGTTTTTGTGATATTTCTGGGATATTTTTGGGATGTTTCTGTGATGGTTTTGGGATGGTTTTTGGGTTATTTTGGGATATTTTTGGGGTTATTTTGGGGTGTTTTGGGGTGTTTTGGGTCCCTCCTGCTATGCTCAGCAGCTGTTCCAGTTTGGGATATTTCTGTGGTATTTGTATGATATTTCTGTGATATTTCTGTGATATTTCTGTGATATTTTTGTGATGTTTATGGGATATTTCTGTGACCTTTTTGGGATGGTTTTTGGGTTATTTTGGGGTGTTTTGGGGGTGATTTGGATGTTTTTGGTGTCCCACCTGCCATGCTCAGCAGCTGTCCCAGTTTGGGATATTTCTGTGGTATTTTTGGGATATTTCTGTGATATTTTTGTGATGTTTATGGGATATTTCTGGGATATTTTGGAGTGGTTTGGGGTTAATTTGGGATGTTTTCGGTGTGTTTTGGGGTGTTTTGGGTCCCTCCTGCCATGCTCAGCAGCTGTCCCAGTTTGGGATATTTCTGTCATATTTTCTGATATTTCTGAGATATTTTTGGGATATTTTTCGGGTGTTTATGGGATATTTTTAAAGTGATTTGGGGAAGGTTTTTGGGTTATTTTGGGATGTTTTTAGGGTGTTTTTGGGGTCCCACTTGCCATGCTCAACAGCTGTCCCAGTTTGGGATATTTCTGTGGTATTTGTATGATATTTCTGTGATATTTGTGTGATATTTTTGTGATGTTTATGGGATATTTCTGTGACCTTTTTGGGATGGTTTTTGGGTTATTTTGGGATATTTTTGGGTTTATTTTGGGGTGATTTTGGGGTGTTTTGGGGTCCCACCTGCCATGCTCAGCAGCTATCCCAGTTTCAGCGCCGCCCCCCTGGCCCGGCTCAGCGCGGCACCAAACGCTCGGCAGCGGCTGCTGACAGCAGGGGGGAGCCTGGGGACAAACTGGGGAGGGGGAGACAAAACTGGAGAGGGGGAGACAGATTGGGGAGGGGAGACACAAATTGGGGGGGAAGAGACCCCAAAATTGGGGAGACAGACCCCAAATTGGGGGGAGACCCCGAAACTGGGGAGGGGGGAGACCCCAAATTGGGGAGGGGGGGACCCAAAATTGGTGAGGGGGAGTGGGGATTGGGGGGGGATTTGGGGATCCCCAATTGGGTCTGGGGTCTCAGGGGGATTTTGGAGGTCCCCAGTTGGGTCTGGGGTCTCAGGGGGATTTTGGGTCTGGGGTCTCACACTCACCCTGGCGCTGCTCCTGCCCCCACAGCCGCATCCGGGTGGCTCTGGCCAAAGCCCCCAGACCCAATTCCAGCGCCAGCCCTGGGGGAGCCAAAACTGACACCAGAGACCCCAGACCCGATTCTGGAGACCCCAGACCCAATTCCAAACAGAGCCCCCAGACCCAATTCCAGAGACCCCAGACCCAATTCCAGAGACCCCAGACCCCATTCCAAACTGGGCGGATGGGGGACACCAGTGGGGGACCCCAAAATCCCAGTGCCCTCATTTCCATTCCCAGTCCCCCCCAGTCCCTCCCAGTCTCCCCCAGTCCCTCCCAGTTCCCCCATTTCCATTCCCAGTCCCCCCCAGTCCCTCCCAGTCCCTCCCAGTCCCCTCAGTTCCCCCAGTCCCTCCCAATTCCCTCATTTCCCATTCCCAGTCCCTCCCAGTCCATCCCAGTCTCCCCAGTTCCCATTCCCAGTTCCCCCAGTCCCTCCCATGGCCGCTGCCCGGCCCATTCAGCTCACGGGCACCGGCGCTGCCCGCCCCGCCCCCCGGCCTGGGGAGACCCCAAAATAAACACGGGGAACCCAAAACAGAGAGATCCCCAAAAATACAGAGAACCCCCAAATACAAAGACACCCCAAAAAGAGAGACCCCGAAATAAACACAGGGACCCCAAAAACAGCACAGGGACCACAAAAAGAAAGAGAACCCCAAAAAGAAAGAGAACCCCAAAAACACAGACCCCAAAAATAGAGACCCCAAAATAAACACCGGGGCCCAAAAAACAGAGACCCCAAAACCACAGACCCCAAAAATAGAGACCCCAAAATAAACACCGGAACCCCAAAATAAACACTGGGGCCCCAAAAACAGAGACCCCAAAATCAGACACTGGGACCCCCAAAAACACAGAGAACCCCCAAATACAGAGAGACCCCAAAAATGGAGAGAACCCCAAAAACAGAGACCCCAAAAATCAGCACAGGGACCCCAAAAATCAGCACGGGGACCCCAAAACAAACACAGGGACCCCAAAAACAGAGAGGACCCCAAAAGTCAGCGGGGGGACCCCAAAAACAGAGACCCCAAAATCAGCACAGGGACCCCAAAAATCAGCTCAGGGACCCTTAAAACAGCACCGGGGACCCCAAAAGCAGCACCGGGGACCCCAAAAGCAGCACAGGGAACCCGAAAATATAGAGAACCCCAAAACCAGAGAGAACCCCAAAAAATACAGGGAACCCCAAAAGCAGCACAGGGACACCAAAATAAACCCTGGGAACCCCAAAAATAGCGAGAACCCCCCCAAAAAATACGGGAAACCCTAAAAACACCCAAAATAACGAACCCCCCAAAAACGAATCCCAAAAATAGAAGGAACCCCCAAAAAATACGAGAACCCAAAAATAACAGGACCGACCCCCCCCCCAAATATCAGCCCCCCCTCCCCAATACTGGGAACCCCCAAAAAGAGCCGAAACACCCCACCCCAAAAAAAATTACCGGGACCCCCCAAATATCGGAACCCCCCCCCCAAATATTGGAAGCCCCCAAACTCCAGGACCCCCCAAAAAGAGCCGGGACCCCCAAATACCCCCCCCCCCCCCCGGAATATCGGGACCCCTCCCAAAAAATACCAGGACCCCCCAAATATTGGGAGTCCCCCAAATACCGGGACCCCCCAAAACAGTCGCGATTCCCCAAATACCGGGACCGCCCCCCAAATATCGACACCCGCCCCAAATACCGGGACTCCCCCCCCAAAAATAGCGGGACCCCCCCCAAATATCGGGATCCCCAATCCTGGGACTCCCCCCCCCCCCCCCCCCCCCAATACCGAGAATCCGCAAAATCGGGACCCCCCCAAATATCGGGACCCCCCCCAAAAATAAAATACCAAGACCCCCCCCGAAACACTGGGACCCCCCAAAAAGAGCCGGCACCCTCCCCCAGTCACTGACCTGGTCCCAGTCGGTTTTTTGGGGGGGGTCCCGGGCGGTTTTTTGGGGAGGGTCCCGGGGGGGGTCTGGGCCAAGCCCCGTCCGAGCCCCCCCGGGTGGAACCCCCGCAGGGACCCCCGGGAGAGCGCATCGGGAATTGTCAATGAATACTCAACATGTTGATGCATTTAGGGAAGTCTTTTCTGAGTTAGTGTGTGCTCTTGGCTGAACTTCAAGTACCCGGAGATAAGAAACTTTTGCTTTATTGTTTTTGTCTTTGTGTGGGTTTCGCGTGCTGGGGGAGGGGTGGATTTCGCCTGAGGGAAGCAACGTGAGGCCGGGAGTGGGAGGGGCTGTCCCCGCGTCTGGGGGCCTCCCCTGTGAGCTGCGGGGACCAATCAGAGAGCTGATTGAGTGATGGACAGCTCGGGAAACCAATGAAAAGTCATTTCGCTTTCTCAATTCACAGTGGATCAAGTAAACTAATCTCTCCTTCGGCCTCAGGCTCCCGGTGTGGTGCTGTGGCCTCTGGCCGTGCCCGGCCCCCGGCCCGGCCCCCAGCTCTGCGGGGAGCCCCCGGCCCGGCCCGGCTCGTGCTGGGACAGTTTCAGGGGCTGCCCCCGGGGCGCGCGGGGCCTCGGCCATGGGGCGAAGTGGGGCGAGCGTGGAACGGACACGCGGCCAAACGAACACGCCGAGAAACGGCCCCCGGGGTTCAGTTGCAACAGCAACAGCGGCAGCAGCGGCAGCGGCAAGCAGCGGCAGCATCAGCAGCGGCAGCAGCGTAGCACGACAGCAGCAGCAGCGGCAGCAGCGCAGCAGCGAGCAGCGCAGCAGGACAGCAGCCAGCAGCAGCGGCGGCAGCAGCAGCACGCGGCAGCAGCGGCACACGCAGCAGCGGACAGCACGCAGCAGCGGCAGCAGCAACAGCTGCAGCAGCAGGCGGCAGCAGCAGCGGCCAGCAGCAGCAGGCAGCGACAGCAGCGGCAGCGAAATCTACAGATCCTCTGGTATTCTTGTTCCTTCTCTTCCTCGGAGATGGTTCGCTTTTCCCCGCCCTCTCCCCTACTTTTCCCTTCTCCCATCTTCTTGTTCTGGGCCATGTTCCGAGCCCGCCCCCGGCCCCGGGCGGGGCTGCCCCTGCCCCATCGCCGCCCCCGATCCGCCAATCCTCCCACCCGGTCTCGCCTCCGCCCGGCTCTCGCTGTCCGGCTGTGGCGCTGTTGCTGGGCATCACTTCTCTTTGCATCGCTTGTCCCAGCCCCAGCCCCAGCCCAGTCCCAGCCCGAGCCCCATCCCAGTCCCATCCCCAGCCCCAGCCCCCAGCTCCAGCCCCAGCCCCGGCTCCTCCCGGGGCTTGCAGAGGGCACACACGGCGCGGACGCTCCTGCAGCCCCCGCTGCGGCTCCTTCAGCCCCGAGCTCCGCCAGGGCCTGGGGCGGGGTGGGGATGCCCGGCCCAGGACGCTCGGGGGGCGCTCGGGGGCGTGTCTGGCCCCGGGCCGAGCGCTGACAGCCGCGTGTCGCCCGCAGGGGAGTCGCAGGAGGCGTTGCAGGAGCGGTTTCCGGATGGATTCGCTGCTGGACAGCGGCGGCTTCGGCAGCGTCATCCCGGTCACCCGGCTCACGGACGGCACCACGGTGAGTGGCAGGGGCGAGGAGGAGGGAGAAAGAGGGAGGAGGAGGAGGAGAAGAAGAAGACGATGAAGGGGAGGTTGGAGCGCGGCGTGCCAGGCGGCGAGCTCAGCCCGCGCTGCCCTTGGCTCACAGGTGCCATCAAGCGCATTCCGGCCCTGGGGCGATCTGGTGAGTGAGCGGGGCCAGAGGCTCCCATGGACAGCACTCCAAATCTTCCCTGTGCCCCCTCCAGGTGCCACACAGGGTGAGGGACATTCATCAGAGACTCGTGTCCTGTGGAACTGTGGATGCCAGGCTGCAAAATGACCTCCTGAGGCTGGCTGAAGAACACCCAGCTAATGTGGTGATGAGCCTCCTGCGCTGTGCCCCATTGTGTGACAGGTATGCGGCACAGGTGCCCTGAGAGCTCAGGCTTCACTGGCCTGTAGGGCCATTGCCCTGCACAGCCTGTCCAGTGGGGTCTGCCAGACAGGCAGAGAGCTCTGGGCCCCTTGAGCCATCCTGTTTGCTGATCCTTCTGCCATGCTCCCTCCCTGCCCCTCAGGGCACGGGGGCTTTGTCACCTGGCCCCACTCAGCTGCATGGGGCTTGGTACTGATGCACAGCTCTGGTCCCACAGAGCTGCAGCCTTGATGTGGAAAACCATCGGCTCATCGGGACCAGCAGTGCAGAAGGTGCTTCCAGAGCTGCTCTTTGTGATGGAAGACAGGCCAGTATACAGCATGTTCTTCATCAAAGAGGACAACGAGGCCATCTTTGCACTGGCAGTGAGTTTCTGACACTGGCCTTTGCTTGCCCTCCAGGTCCCCTCTCCAGCAGCTCTCCATGCTCTGCCCAGTGCCCTGCAGCTCCCAGCCTCGGGCACTGGGCTGAAGGCTGGGCTAGGGACAGGCTCAGGGGCAGCAGGCCGGGTGCTCCCCCTGCGTCTCCCCTGGGGCTCTGCCACACGGACCCTCGGCACTGAGCACTGCCTCGGGCTGCTCTGTCTTTTGCAGGCAACTCTGGTGCTCTGGGTGACTGTCCACATGCCCGAGTGGCACCACACAATGATTGCATATTCTGCCCGTGTCTTCGTGGCTCTGCTATTCCAATTTTCAGCACCACAGAGCAGATGCCACAGGAGGTTGAGAACTTCTGGACAGCGTGCCGGGAGGAACACCGCTTCCCATCAAGCCCACAGGTCCCAGTCACCCTGTCCTTCCCATGCCCTTGTGGCCGGGTCACTGCTCCCAGCGTGACCTGGCCTTTGCTCTGGCCACAGGTTGCAGTGCAGACATGAAGGCTCTGCTCTGCCTACTGGGCTGTGATAAGAAGCTGGTGGCTCTGGAGCGCAGGCGGGTCTGGGACACCCTGCTCTGTGCCAAGACCCAGCACTATGCAGTGGGGCTGCTGGCCAGGTGAGTCTCCCTTCTCCCGCTGCCAGCATTGGTGCCCTGTGCC